>NW_006408624.1:606354-610004 GCF_000296735.1 Chrysochloris asiatica | reverse complement strand
GACCTTGCAGTCCAAATGACTTTGCACTCTGATTAATTAGCCCACAGTGCCACACCAGGACTCCAACTAAGCGTCCCCAAAATGTGCCAAGTCCAATGATGAGCACGTCTGCACAGGCAACCCCCTTGGATGCCCTCTTTAAAAGTGCTGCTAGTACCAACTCCATGGTACTTAACAACAACAACAGAAACACAGGTGGGGGATAGTAAACTAGATAAATTGCTCAAAGTAGCCTAGCTTTGGGATTGGGCCTACAATCCAGGCCTGTCTAACTCTGGTGGGTCTTCAGGTCACTGAGACACAGAAGAAAGTTTAGAACAGAGTGAATATTTCTACCTTGGACTCAACCCCAGAGACAGTCAAGGCCTTGCTGACATTTGTGAAAGAAAAAAATTGCACCAGCAGTGTTAAAATAGGTAAGGGCAATGTTATTCAAAAAGGATTATAGTAAGACGAAGGGAGGAGACCCTGGTTGGTGCAGTTATGGTGTCCAACTACTTACTGAAAGGTTGATGGTTCACAGTTATCCAGATGTGCCTGAGAATGAAGTCCTGACAACCTTCTTCTAAAAAATTAGACATCAAAAGCTTAAGAATCACAGTTCTACTCTGACACACAGAGAGGTGTGGCCAGGAGTTGGAATTGACTTGAGAATCACAGAATGTGCCCTTTGGCTGTTTAAATGACTATATATTCCTGAGAGCTTTTGTGTACCCACCTCACCACCCCACTCCCACCCCACACCACCCCCCCCAAAAAAACCCAACAACAACAGAGGGAATAGAAGCAAATAGAATGATGATGCACAGAGGAGATTGTAATCACTGCAATGAAACGATGGTGTAAAACCAATGTTCTCTCATGTAAACTATTACTCAATTCACAAGAAAAACTTAAAAAGAAAGAAAGGAAGAGAGCTAAGGGGAAAAGGACAAAAGAGACTTGGAAGGGAAGGGATGGAGGTTTGCATGGGAGAAGGAGACTTGAAATAAGTCTGCTGCCCTACTCTGCTGAGGGAGAGGACAGGAAGGGTTTTAAAGGCTGATGTACAATAGTGGAAAAATACTGAAGTACTGCAGGTTCTTAGGGGTGTGAACTTATCTCCTGAGTTTACTAGTAAGTTTACGGTAGATTTGAATATATCCCATTTGCTTCTATAAGGTCCAGGGTGAGAGGGAATGTCAGTGTCATCTTGCTTAGCTGTTTTCCAGAATACAAAAGAATGGGATTTCCTGGATCGCAGGGTAAAATAAACTTTGTCAAGTCCACTCCCTTGATTGTTGCCAACACACGGCAACCCTGTATAGGTTTCCAAGGCTGTAAATCTTTATGGGAGCAGAAAGCCTCATCTTTCTGTTAAGTTGCTGATGGGTTAGAACCACCAACCTTATCATTAGTAGTGCAGTGCTTATCCTATAGAGCCACAGTGCTCCTGAGTCTCCGTTGATTAGTCAGGGAATCAAACCAATCCAGATATTCTAACTTGTAGCCTTAGATCTCATGATCTCATTCATCCATCTGTCCATTCATCTATTCATTCAATAACTTGAAATTCTAAAATGTTATTTTTTTTTTTAAGCAATGCAGGAGTACATGTGGTTAAAAATAAGTCAAATCATATCAAAAGGCTTATAATGACAAAGAGCAATCACTTGACTCACACTCCAATCTCCCCAGTGACTATCATTTAAAACTCTTAGATATTTCTTTTGTTACTAATTTTAATTCTGTAGCTACATACGATAGGCACTGGACTGTGAACCAGAAGGTCTGCGGTTCAAGCCCGCCAGCTGCTTTGAGGGAGAAGATGAGGCTTTTTGCTCTCTCCAAGATTTAAAAGCCTCAGAAACCCTATACACGGTCAGAGCTGACTCAAAGGCACTTAAACAACAAAAACATCCCTGGGTAAGAAGCCTTGGTGGCATACTGGGTTAAGTATTGGGCTGCTAACTGTAAGGTCAGTGGTTCAAACCCACCAGCGTTTCTGTGGGAGGAAGGCAAGGCTGTCTACTCTGCAGATTTACAGTCTCAGAAATCCTAAGGAGCAGCTCTACCCTGTCCTCCAGGGGTGTTAGGAGTCTGAACTGATTCAACTCACAAGCCACCACAGGATGACAAACTGACAGATGAGTGGTGGTTTACAGTTGGAGCAAATAATCCGAGAAGCTGGTTATATGAAGAAAAACGTGGGTTTTTCTGGCAGTGGGTTTGGATTTTGGTTTTCCCTGGGTGGCACAAGCAATTAAACACTTGATTACTAATTGAGAGTTTGAAGGGTCAAATTCACCAGCAGGAAAAGGACATTTTGATCTGTTTCCCAAAAGACTACAGCTTAAAAAACCCAGTGGAAAAATTCTGTTTTGTCACATGAGGTCACTATCAGTCAAAACAGACTCAATGGGCCCTAATAACAACAACGCTATTATTGTAAGATGCCACTGAGTTGATTCTGACTCATAGCAACCCTGTAAAGGGTTTCTAAGGAGCAGCTGGTGAGTTTGAACCAAGGACCTTATAATTCAAACTGACCTTGTGGTCCAGTGCTTATCCGACAGCACCACACTAGAACTTCCAACAACAATCACATCTCCATATTTATGGCAATATTACTATTTCTTGATTTGTGGAAGAGGAGAATTTAACTCTCTTATAGCAACAATCTCCACTAGCTCATTCCCAATGTCATTATCATAATACAGTCCTGTCATGGACTCCGGCTGTGATGCTATAGGATAAGCGCTGAATTTTGAACCACAATGTCGGCAGTTCAAACCTACCAGCTACTCCTCAGAAGACTTATAGAGGGTTGCTATTAGTTGGAACAGACTTGTCCTGTCATTGTTTTTTACTTGAGTGTTGTTGTTGTTGTTAGGCGCCATCGAGTCAGTAACAACTCATAGTGACCCTATGTACAATACAATGAAATACTGCCTGGTCCTGGGCCAATCTCATAATTGTTGCCACACTTCAGCACATTGATGCAGCCACTTCGTCAGTCCATTTTGCTGGGGGACTTCCTCTTTTTCTCTGACCCTCCACCTTACCGAACATATTCTTCTCCAGTGACTGGTCCCTGCTGTAAATATATCCAAAGTATGAGAGACAAAGTTTGGCCATCCTGGTCTCCAAGGAGCACTCTGACTGCACTTCTTCCAACACAGATCTGTTGGTTCTTTTGGCAGCCCATGGCACTTTCAATATTCTCCTACAACACCATAACTCAAAAGCATCAATTCTTCTACAGTCTTCCTTATTCACTGTCCAGATTTCACATGCATATAAAGTTATTAAAAATACCATGACCTGGTTCAGGCACACCTTAGTCCTCAAGCTGACATCTTTGCTCTTCAATACTTTAAAAAGGTCTTGTGCAGCAGATTTGCCTAATGCAATACATCATTTAATGTCTTGACTGCTGCTTCCATGAGTGTTAATAGTTGATCCAAGAAGAATGAAGTCCTTGACAACTTCAACTTTTCTCCATTGATAAGAATGTTGCTTATTGGTTCAGTGGTGAGAATCTTTGTTTTCTTTACATTGAGATGCAATCCATATCGAAGACTGTGCTCTTGGATCTTCATCAGTAAATATTTTAAGTCCTCTTCATTTTCAGCAAGAAAGGTTGTATCATCTGCATATCACAAATCTGA
>NW_006408624.1:603113-603973 GCF_000296735.1 Chrysochloris asiatica | reverse complement strand
CTCACCCTACCCCCCACATCCCGGTAACCAGCAAAGAATCCCCCCTCCTTTAGTATGGGTTCTTTTTCTCAATTTTTAAAACAGTGGCCTATGTAGTACTTTCCCTTTTGTGATTAATTTCACTCAACATAATGTCTTCAAGGTTCATCTATGTTCTGTGATAGCTTATAACTTCCTTGTTTTTCTTCAAGGTAGCATAATATTCCATTGTGTGAATGTATCACAATTTGTTTATCCATTCTTCTGTGATGGGCACTTAGGCTGTTTCCATCTTTTTGCTATTGTAATTAGTGCTGCTATGAAAATTGGTGTGCATATATCTACTCATGTTATGGCTCGTATTTCTTGTGGGTAAATACCAAGTAGAGGAATTGCTGCATCATCAGGTATTTCTATTTCCAATGAGGAATGCCATATTGCTTTCCAGAGAGGTTGGGCCATTTTGCAATCTCAGCAACAACGCAGGAGTGTTCCAGTCTCTCTGCATCCTCACCAGCATTTATTGTCCTCTACTTTTTTTATCTTTATTGTTAATGCTGTTAGGAGATGATATCTCATTGTTTTTTGTTTTGCATCTCTCTAATGACTAGTGATCATGAACACTTCTTCATATGTTTGGTGGCTGCCCAGATCGCCTCCTTGTTAAAGTGTCTGTTCATGTCCTGTGCCCATTTTTAAATTGGGTTATTTGTCTTTTTCTTTTTGAGATGTTGTTGTTATTGTTGTTAGTTGCCATCGAGTCGGTACTGACCCATAGCGACCTTATGCACAGCAGAACAAAACACTGCCCAATCCTGGGCCAACCTCACTACCATTGCCATGCTTGAGTCCATCGATGTGCCACTTGGCCAATCCATCTC
>NW_006408624.1:593075-602033 GCF_000296735.1 Chrysochloris asiatica | reverse complement strand
TGCTGAATATTGATCAGTTTACTATACTTACATTTGCATTTTTAAACAAGTTTTGCCTTTAAATATTGATAAAATTTTTAAAGTTAAAAATTGCCTTTTTATTTTACTTGCTTTTCTTATGCATATATATCTTAAAATTTCTCCAACAATTAATCAGATATATCACCTACCTATCATCAGTTTTCATAAAAACTTCTTTGTATCACATATTTTGTTATTTCTTTTAATTTTATTCATGAAGATCTCCACTTAAAAAAGTTCTGTTCTCCACTTTGAAGTGTACACGTTAATCCATAGGCCTGCTGTACCGTTATTCTCCAGGGCTTTTATTTTTGTTTTTGCTCCCCTCTTGAAAGTTCATGTGATGATGTGAAGCTGGACAATGAATAATGAAGACTGTAGAAGAATTGATACATTTATGCTGTGGTGTTGGAGGAGAATATTGAGAATTCCATGCATAGCCAGAAGAATAGACAAATCTGTGTTGGAAGAAGTACAGCCAGAATGCTCCTTAGAAACCAGGATGGTGAGTCTTTGTCTCTCATACTTCAGACATATTATAAGGAGGGACCAGTACCTGGAGAAGGGCATTATGCTTGATAAAGTGAAGGGTTAGAGGAAAGTGGAAGCTCCCCAAGGAGATGCATTAGCAAAGTGACAGCATCATTGAACTCAAGTGTAGCAACAATTGTGAGGATGACACAGGATGAGGCAGTGTTTCATTCTGTTGTGCATCAGGTTGAGATGGCTCAGAACCAACTCGATGATACCTAACAACAACAACCTGAGGTGAAGCAAATTTTCTTGATCTTTCTTTTGGCTTCCTCTTTCTTGGACCATTCTCTAATTTTGTGGAAGCACACCCTCAAGTAGCTTTATAAGAAAAGGTACATGGAGGTTACTTTTTTCTAGACCTTTATGTCTGAAAATATTTTTATTTAATCCTTACATAATGGCTAATTTGGTTAAATATAAAATTCAAGGCAAAAACACATTTTCTCCTCCTATATCTTTGAGTGTACTAATTCAATATTTTTTAATTTTTTTCTTCTGATTCTTGCATTATCTCTATTTTTTTCCAGTTCTTTTTTTAGAGTGATGTCATTTTATTAAGGTTGTTTAATTCTTTCTATTTTATGTTGGAGTCTGTTTTTGCTTTTTTTATTTCTAGTAATTCTTTTTTGTTTATACATGAAATAGACACTAAAAATAATTGAAATCTCTGTGTGTATGGCTGTGGTGGAGAGAGGATTATCATCTGATGAGGCTCACTTTAGAGTAATATGACACCATTTCACCTGGAGATTCTCAAATGATAATGTGTAAAGTCTTTTTGTACCTTTCCATTACCCAGAAAAGCATCCTTCAGTCTCTTGCCTGGCAGGTATAGTCCTGGCTTCCAAATATTTGGATATGGGGCATGGGAGGGAGCCTAGAGACATCACTTTTTATGTACAAATTTTAAAAAACACATTTTAGTGAGGTATCATTTATGTATGTTTTTGTTAAGTGCCTTTGAGTCAATTCCGCCTCATAGATATTCTGTATAGGGTTTCCAAGGAGTGACTGGTGGGTTTAAACCACCAACCTTGTGGTAAGCAGTCTAATGTCACACCATATATAATTTTTAATTGTACACTCGATACTTTTTAATATTTTTACTACTCTGAAGGAGTACTGATGTGGCACTGTGAGTTAATGTGCTGGTGGGTTTGAAATGCTGACCTTGAAGTTAACAGTCCAGTGCTTATCCTGCAGCACCACACCAGGGCTCCAGAGAATATCCCCCCTTAAAAGTCTAGCTGTAAGTATCAGAATGCTGCATTTTACTGGCTTAAACAAACAAACAAACAAAAGTAGTGTTATCCCAGATAATGGAAATTCAAAGGTAGGGAACACTTCAGGCATGGTTGGAGCTCAGTGATGCCATCTAGGATTCAGGACTTTTCAGGCTATCAGCTTTGCATTCCTTGGCATCTGATTCAAATGAACTGGTTCTGTTCATGATCCTAAAATGTTTCTACTAGGAGCTGGGCTACCTACATCTTTGCTACTCAAAGTGTGATTCTTGGACAAGCTTGCCAGACATACCAAACCCCAAACTGTGTTCCAGACCTACTGATTGTGGTTGTTAAATGCCATCGTGTTGATTCTTATTCATAGTAAGTTGAGATTTGAGTAGGCAGCCTGCATAACCTACTAAGGAGTTTGACCACTCTCACGCTGTTGACAGATTTCAAGTTAATTGCTGTGTGCATCCCTGAGCTTAGCCCTGCCCTCCTCAGTATCTAAACCCATAGCCATTGTGTCAAAACTGACTCAATAGCAACCTTATAGAACAGGGTAGAACTATCCTATTGGGTTTCTAAGGCTGTAGGAATCCTAGTGCGGTGCTGTGTGTTAATGCATTGGACTGAAAAGTCAGTTTTAGCTACAGAGTCAGCAGTTCAAGCTCACCAGTTGCTCCTTGGAAATCCTATACATGCTCACTATGGGTCAGAACCGACTCAACAGCACTTAACAACAACAATAACAAGTTTTTAAGAAGCAGTCTGTGAGATCTTTCTCATGCAGAGTGACTGGTGGGTTAGAACGATCAACCTTTTGGTTACCAGTCAAGCACTTAACCACTGCACCACTAGGGCTCCTTCACAGTATCTATTGTTATTGTTAAAGTCTTCCAAATTCTGAACTCTCAATGGATTCTCAAGCACAGCAAATCAACTTCCTCTGGGAGAATTTTAGGTGGTAGTTTTATCGTCTCTAATAAAAGTTACTATTCATCTGCTTTTCATCTTTGAAAAATTGCTGGATTCTCTTGCTTGTTGCTGTCACTCTCCACATTCTTTTTGTCCTTTAATAAAATTGCATTTTATCATTTTAGAGGGGACTTGGGTAATAGAGGGCATAAATATAAGGGGTCTTCCAAAAATTCATGGAAACATCCATTATCTTTTCATTTTATTTTCCACAAACTTTTTGAAGTCCCCACATATACATGGTCCACCACTCATCTGTTAGTTTGTTGTACTGTGGTGGCTTGTGAGTTGCTGGAATTCTGGATGCTAGGCTTACTTATGAAGATGAAAGAGCACAGCCTTTGGTATGGATTGCATCTCAATGTCAAGAAAACAAAAATCCTCACCACTGGACTAATAAACAACATTCTAATCAATGCAGAAAAGATTGAAGTTGTCAAGGACTTCATTCTTCTTGGATCAACAACTATCAACACTTATGGAAGCAGCAGTCAAGAAATCAAATGATGTATTGCATTAGGCAAATCTGCTGCACAAGACCTTTTTTAATTTTTGAAGAGCAAAGATGTCAGCTTGAGGATAAGGTGTGCCTGACCCAAGCCATGGTATTTCAATGCATGTGAAAGCTAGACAGTGAATAAAGAAGACCATAGAAAAATTGATGCATGGTATTAGAGGAGAATATTGAAAGTGCCATGGGCTGCCAAAAGAACCAACAGATCTGTGTTGAAAGAAGTGCAGCCAGAGTGCTCCTTGGAGGCCAGGATGGCCAAACTTCGTTTCTCATACTTCAGACGTATTGTCAAGAGGTACCAGTCGCTGGAGAAGGATATGATGTTTGGTAAGGTGGAGGGACAGAGGAAAAGAGGAAGACCCCCAGTGAGTTGGACTGGCAAAGTGGCAGCATCAATGGGCTCAAGCGTGACAACATTTGTGAGGTTGGCCCAGGACCGAGCAGTGTTTCGTTCTGTTGTGCATAGGGTCGCTATGAGTTGGTACTGACTTGATGGCACCTAACAACAACAACATCATATACATGGTTCATCTACTATCTTTAACTGAAAGAATTCAACATAAAATGCTAATGTCAACACTATGCCATACCACCTGTTCTTGATCATAACAAAACAGTGAAAATGGGAAGAGGCATGAGAGGTAAGGAAGAGAGAGCAGATAAAAGTCTACAGTCACCTTGCAGGAAGTCTGTGACATTCTATGAGCAGAAGAGATGGCTACTGACACATGAGGGTCTAACTGCCTGGAATGATAGCCTGGGTTTGCAATGAAAGCTGTGAGCTGATACCTACCTATCCTGTAGGGAGAAGACTGGCCAAGAGCTCTCCTCACCCACTCACAGGGATCAACTGCAGGGACTGGATGAGCAAAAGGGAGGTACTCTGCTCATAGCAGGTGCCCAAGTACATGGGTGTGACTCTAAGACCAGGACAAACAGTCCCTGCCCCTGGAGGCCTGAATTTCTGTGCTTAAAGGCTAGTGTTCACCTTTTTCTATATCCCTTCCTCGCTTATCTCCAAATGACTATGCTTTCAAGGTGCTCCAAACAAAGGGGATGTTTAAAGAAACTATAGTTAAAAATATGTAAAGTGACAATGCCCATATCTAGTCATATGGAACAATGCACACAAAATATCATTGAGGTGGCAGAGGTAGGGGTAGGGGAGCAGATTACAAAACATCAGGTAGAACATGTTTGTATTTTTGACAAATGTATCTTTGCAACCAGGATCTCACCAATCTGTAAGAATATATTGCAATTAATATCACAAATTACAAAGGCTGTAAACCCTGGTGTTGCTTGATTACAGGAACAGAGCCTCCTGCCAAAGGCCATGCCTGAGAGTCCCCCAGGGCAATGCCTGCTCACATTGTCCTGTTCCTCCTCCTCAATATGCACTAAGAGCCAGCCACAGCTGATTCTCTCAGTCTGGTCTTAAGAGAGCTGCTAGAGCTACAATGTTCCCCTTTACCACCGTAACTCAAGCACTGAAGAGGTCCTTCCTCAGTTAGTCACAGCATAGCTAAAGCTTCTTGTTGCTAGCTGCCTGTCAAGTCACCCCAGACTCATGTTAGCATCACACACAATGACATCCTAGACCTATGTGAGCCAAAGGCTTTTCATTGGATGATTTTTCAGAAGTATGTCACCAGGCTTCCCTTCCTAGTCTATCATAGTCTGGATGCTCTGTGGAAACCTGCTCAGCATCACAGTAACACACAGACTCCACTGATGGACGGTTGGGAATAGAACTCAAGACTCTTGCATGAAAGACAAGAATTCTACCAGTAAACCACCATTGTGTCCTCACTACACTTTAATTTGGGGATAATTGAAGGCAAGTACTCCTCACCCAGGAGGAGCTCTGGTAGCGTAGTGGTTATGAATTGGGCTGCTAACCTCAAGGTCATCAGTTCAAAACTACCAGCTGCTCCGTGTGAGAAAGATGAGGCTTTCTGCTCCTGTAAAGATTTACAGCCTCAGAAACCCTGTCCTGGGTCGCTATGAGTCAGAATGGACTCCAGGTACATAACAACAAAAACAACTCCTCACCCAAAGTAAAACTGATTAGAAATGACTGTCTGTGGAGCACCCAGGTCCAGGCCTACCCTTAAAGTTCTCCTCAGGACTCTTCCCTGCCCTGCTTACACCTCTACTGCATAGGAGGCCAAACTTCCATTACCACCGGAAGTGTTCTGAGATGCCTGGGCCTCCAAATCCCAGCCCAGCTGCCACAGGATCTGTTTAGAGGAGGCAGGTGTTTCTCCCTCTCAGACTCATCTGCCCAGTCCTTCCTCAGGAGTTTCCTTCCTGGTGGCAGCCAATGGCACAACACTCATTTCTCCTTCAGTGAACTGGGTGGGACTGCTTAATGGCATCCAAGTGGCCACCCACTTCTAGCACTGCAGTTCCATAGCTGTTCATTTCCCTCAGAGCTGCGGTGGGTATTTGCTTAACATTTTGTAACAAATAGCCTTTTCAAAGGGTTTACCCAAAATAAATAGTCTACTCTGAAGGTGAATGCCAGTCTCTATCCCTTTCCGGACAAAACCTGGTTTATATCAAAGTTTTAACCATAAAGGTTTAAAAAGAAGCCTTAGGTTCAGAATTTCAGCCACATATTTATTTTTATATGTGTATTTAAGTATGAAAAATGTATACACAAAAATAATGTTTATAAAGTGTGGTTACTCCACAGCAGTGGGGTGAGGAGGGATTTTTTTCTTAATTTTCCTTTGGCCTATCTGCTTTTGCTATAATAAATATGTATTGGACTACTAATCGCAAGGTTAGTGGTTCAAACCCACCACCCACTCCTCAGGAATCCTATACAGGGTCGCTATGAGTCGGAACAAGCCCAACAGCACTTAACAATGACACCATTTGTAAAAATAAAAAATAATAATAATCTTTGTGTGTTTTTTGTTTATTTGGCTTTTTAAAAAAGATGATGAACTACACTGTTTGTGTCCCTTAAACCAGATCCTTAATAAAGATGCTAAATGCAGTGGGCATGGGCACTGCCTTTCGTTGGCTACACGCCCCTAAGTGAATCCATCACCCCTTGTATTTTCCCAACATTCAAGTTCTCAGCTAATTTTAGTCCATTATCATCTCCCTGCAAATGCGGATGCATTTTCAAAGACTAGCATCAACAATCATTGATCCTAATATACGAGCAGTGAAAGGACCACAAAGATGGAAGCAATACTCTCCCGCAATGTCTCAGGCTCGTCCTTCCTGGCTCCGCACTTTCCTTGTCCTGGGAAGAGACACTAATGGAAACCACCAAACCCTAAGCAGAAGAACAACCACAGAGAAGTCCAATTTCAGACAGGTTCAAGTTCAGGAGATGGCATGAGACACTAAGCAGATGCCTGGGACAGAGCTGGGTCTTGCCAGGTGTAATTCAAGAAAGGCTGGACTTAGAGTCCAGGAATATGACAGATATAGTATGCCCTGGGGCATTCAAATCAGACAGAGAGCCCAGCTGACTCTGCGGAAGTCAGGCATAGGATCAGAGGATGAAGCTGAAGGTGCTGAGATGCTCATGCTTGGCTTCCCTTCTTTCTAGTCCCTTTGGTGTGACTCAGGAAGGTGTACCCTGGTGCTGTCATTAATGTCCCAGGATCTTCAACTCCTTGGAACTTCAGTCTTGCAAAGGGTAGCTGAGGACAGCTTCTCAGGGTCCAGTTTTGGTTTCAGAATGGTCCAGACAGTCTCAGCCCACCAGGCTTCCCTTGGCTCTTATGACCTGGCAGAGTTACCTGGTTACTTGAGGCCAATGCAGGAGTGTGTCAGTCAGTTTCCTCTCTCTGGATTTATCATGGAATTCAACCTGGTCTTTTCCAAGTTTCTGTCATTGTGGACCTCTCTCCATTGTGCTTGGGTGCACTTGGTTTGTGGATCAAGTGTAGGAGCTTTTGTGATCTTTGTTAATTGTTCTTGTACTAAAGTCCATTTCATACTTCTTGGATCTCATGCAAGAAGTACTATAACCTGTTGCCACTGAGTCAATTCGGACTCATAGTAACGCTATATAGGGGTTCTGTAAGTCTTTGCAGGAGAAGACAGCTCCATCCTTCTCCCTTGAGGCGATGGTGAGTTTGAACTGCTGACCTTGTGGTTAGCAGTCCAGTACTTATCCTATAGTGCCATCAGGACTCTGTAAGAAATGGGATGATAGCAACAGATGAACTATCCAGCAGTAAATGATACTGGAAGGTTGATGGGTGTTATCTCCTTGGAATAGGACTGGAGTTGGGAATGGATGGTAGAGCTCAGGGGCCAGGGGTATAGGGTCCCAGACTCAGTGTGGGAATAAACACTTGGCAGGACATCAGGAGACCAACTGGTCCTCACTCAGTAGGAGTGATGATTATGGAGAGATGAGTAGGTTTGTCAGGGAGATGAGCCTATCCGGGGTGTGAGGTCTATCCCGTTTAGTGAGTCAGAAATATACCAGGATTCCTGAATCCAGGATTAAGGCTTTATAAGTGATTCCAATCTCTACATCACGAGTGGAGATGGAGCTTCTAATACATTCTCAGCTTGCAGGGCCAGTCACAGCTGAGTCGTTTATTGAGCACTTATTAAGTGACAGGCTCTGTGCTAAGTGCTTAACACATTTATGAACTAATTTACTCTCCGCACCAGGCTCCTGAACAAGGAAATACTATTATCTTCATTTCATAGATGAAGAAGCAGGTGCAAAGAGAAGAAGAAAATAATTTCCTGCCCAAAATGTCTACAGATAGACAGATGATATATCCCACCTTGTTCCTCATAGTCTCTCTGTCTGTCTTTCTCCTCTCTCACTCACTAATTCATCCTGGCATGAATTATCAGCGTGTGGTAGCAGACATGGGCAATACTTTACTTTATCCCCTCTACACACATTCCCTTCCTTGCGAGAAGCTTTCTACTGAAACACCAAAGGTGTTCTCTAGGGGCATCATGCTCAGCCAGAGGGCAGGGCTGCCTGGAAGTTACCAACGCTGGAAAAAGCCCTCAACCAGAGACCACAAGGGATGAGTAGATGAGTAGATGAAAATACCCTAGCTTCTTTGACCTTAGATGGGACAATCCACTACAGGGGTTCCCTGTGGGACTGAGTCCCACATGTTGCCCATACTGGTAACCTGCACCAGCTTCTCTTCTTGTGCTATATTACTTCCCTGCTCTTTAATCTGGATTCATCTCCCATCAAATCAGTTGTTGTCTTTGTTAACTGCCATTTAGCCTCCAACTCATGGAGATCCCATACTCAATAGAATGAAACCCATGTTCTGTGCCACCCCATAACTGGTTCCATGTCAAATCACTGTGTCCATTACGGTTTTCACTGGATCCTTTTTGGAAGTATATCGCCTAGGCATTCTTTCTTAGTCCATCTGGAAGCTCTGAAACCTCTTCAGCACCACTGGTTAGTTTCATTGGTTTTGTGCCTTGGAGTAGTTTCTGACTCATAGTGACCCTGCATAAGGTTTCTGAGGTTGTAAATCCTTATGGGAACAGAAAGTCTCATCTTCCTTCTGTGGATCCTCTGGTAGTTTCAAACTGCTGACTGTGAGATTAGTAGCCCGATTCACCACTACACTACCAGAGCTCCTTGTTCAGCACCATAGAGCCATGGAAGTCACCACTGACACACAGAAGGTGTAATGGCTGGGGATTGAACCC
>NW_006408624.1:584202-589435 GCF_000296735.1 Chrysochloris asiatica | reverse complement strand
GTTCAAACCAACCTTGTGATCCAGTGCTTATTCTACAGCACCACACTAGGACTCCCCAAATAAAGTTGTTGTTGTTGTGTGCTGCCAAGTCATTTTCTACTCATAGCCACCCTGTATAGGGTTTCTGAGGTGTGGCTGGTGAGTTTGAACCACCGGCCTTGCAGTTCAAACCAACCTTGAGGTTGAGTGCTTATCCTATGGCAACACACCAGAACACCATATAAAGTTATTGTTTTTAAGTGCCATTGAGTCAGTTTGGACTCATAGCAACTCTATATAGGGTTTCCAAGGAGCGGCTGATGAGCTTAAACCGCTGACCTTGTAGTTCAAACCAACCTAGCTGTCCAGCGCATTAACCCGCAGCGCCACACCAGGACTCCTCCATACAAAGTACTTGCACTCAAATCCTTGTCTCAAGGTTTGGTCCTAGGGGATCTCAGCCCAGTGTTTGCATGAGGCCTGCCCATCAAGACCCTGTGGCCATACCCACTCGAGTTAGCCTCTAGTGGCCTCTCTGGGGCTGTGGAAAGGATGGAAGAGGCCTGTTCCTGGGCACCTGTCAGCTTGGTCTCCTAGCTGAAAGGAACGATGGAACACTGTGCTGTCAGAGAGGGCTGCTGCTTTGTTCCTAGAAAGACACATGCAGAAACACCCCTTCTTCACTGTCTCTTGGCAATACCAGTTCACCTCTGACTGAGGTGGTCCTTGAAAGGTGTGTAAAGATGAAGGGGCAAAAGGTTTGCTCTGCCTTTCAGTAATTTGGGAGCAGTGTGTGTCTCTCTACTTGCATAATTTGTCTGGGAGCTCAGAGGGACAAATCCCAAAGGAGTTGGAGTCAGTCTTCGTCTTCTGATTTTAACTGGAGCTGTGGAATAATGACAAGGAATTAGGTCTCGAATCAGAAAACTGCCTGTGAGTCCTGGTGTGTTTAATTACTCTGTGTCTCAGTGTTGTCATATTAAACATGGGAATAACAACTTACCTTAGAGCACTTTTTTCTTTATCTGAAAGTGTGAAAGCATTTGGCTCACAGTGCATGTGTCTGCGAGTTTTTTGAGATGGCTAACCAAGTTTGTCAGTTTGAAGTCCTTGTGTGGGGCTGTGGGTTAATGTGCCAGACTGCAAAGCCGTTTGAATTGCAAGGTCGGCAGTTCAAGCTCACCAGATGCTCCTTGGAAACCCTATGCAGGATCACTATGGGTCGGAACTGACTTGATGGCACTTAACAACAACAACAACCAAGTTTGTCAGTTTAGTTTGGAAATCACCATGGGAGTCCAGAAAGAACTCTGGTGGCACAGAAGTTGAAGTGCTCGGCTGCTCCCATAAAGGTTACACTCAGATAAACTTAATGGGATAGTTCTACCCTGGCCTATCGGATCTCTGTAAGTCAGGGTGACTCAACAGTAACAGGATGGACATTCGAGGTCAGCTGGAGTTTAGTAGGCTTGCAAGAGTCAGATCCAGGTCTGTGAATTAAGATCCAAGTTGTTTAGCGGCACTGTGAGTATTTTAAAATCACTGACAGATTTCTGGTGTTTTGGTGTCATATCTGCATTCAAGACCAAAGCAGTGTGTGTGTGAGAAAGAGAGAGAGAGAAAGGAGAGGAAAATGAAACTATGGCCTAACTGTGAGATCTGACTCTGGATTCTCTGGTTCCCTAAATTCTCCTGTCTCTTCTGTCCCCTCACAGAGCCTCTGGTGACTCACAATTCATGTTTTACTTTGTTTTTCCATTGCACCCTTTGGGTTTAGATGACATCGGACCCTTTGTGATGCTTGACCTGGTCATTGCTGTCCTGTCCATTCCCTCTGACTGCTACAAGAATGTCCATCTTGCTCTTGGTGGTACCGTGAAAGCTCTCCTAACTCTCATTTTCCCAGGGTGCTTCTTCAGTTCTACCACTCCTGTTAGACTCGAACTGTTAAATTTGGACTGACCCTGTCCTGTAAAAATTTGGGGCAGTTCCCTATAGGACAGAATTGAGGGTAGTGTGTGTTGTGTCCACATAATACCAGATTAAAGTGCCTTCCAATCCATTTCCAACCACAGCCAGAAATAGCTAAATTTAAATAATCTTCTATTGAAATAAAAACTGCAGGTGTATTTCAAGGTATATATTTCTGTTTATTGTTGTTAAGTACCATTGAGTCTGTTCCAACTCATCGCGACCCTGTATAAGGTCTCCAAGGAGCAACTGGTGGGTTTGAACTGCCAACCTCGCAGTTAGCAGTTCAGGGTTTATCCAACAATGCTTCACCATGACTCTGTTAAATGTCGTTGAGTCCATTCCAAGGAACGACTGGTGGGTTTAGGTCTAGTTAATATCTGGAGGGCATGGTGTTTCAGTGGTAGAAGTCTCACCTTCCTTACAAGAGACCTGGGTTTAATTCCCAGCCAACGCTCCTCAGAGGCTGTCACCATGTAGCTAGCAGTGGAGGCTTGTGTGTACTATGAGGCTAAATAACTTTCAGCAGAGCATCCAGGCTACAATACACTTAATAAAGGTCTAGTGATCTAGTTCTGAAAATCAGTCAATGAAAACTCTCTGTATCACAAGGATCTGATCTGCAATTGATCATAGGGGTGGCAAAGGACCAGGTAACATTTTGCTAATCGTGCATGGGGTTGTCATGAGTTAGTGGTCCATCAGCACTGGACTATGAACCACAAGGTCAGCAGTTCAAACCCACCAGCTACTCTTCGGAAATCCTATACAGGGTCACTTTGAGTCAGAACCAACACGATGGCACTTAACAACAACAACAACAGCATGTAGCATCTAATGGCAACAGTATTTAAGATCTAATTTCTTGAATGCCTATAGAATTCAAAAGCCTTAATGAATGGAGATACATATACTTTTATCCCAAGACCCCCAGCTCTATGCCTGAGAGTCTAGGCCTTCTGAATTCCAGTTGGGTTTGCCATTAGTGAACTCAGGTAGGAGATCCCAGGACAGAGAATGAGTGTATTCCTCCTGCTTCCTTCCTTGTGGGGTCATTATGAGATCGCTAACACCCTTAATAGAAAGTCACATCTCTTTCTTTCTCCAGGTTCACGTAACTGCCCCCTCACCTCCTTCTTTCAAGCCTGGGTGACTAGCTCAGAAACTGTACCATCCCTGGTGGTCTCCCTACACCTTTTCCATCCTTTATAAATGAAATAAAACCAAAGCAGTTACTGTCAAAGCAATTCTGACTCACGGCAACTGAGCTCCATAGAGTTTTCAATGGCTGCTGTCCAAAGTAGATCATTAGACCTTTCTTCCCAGCACCTCTGGGTGGATTTGAACTTTCAACCTTTTGGTTAATAGCTGACTGCTTAGCCATTTGTGCTATTCGGGACTCCACCCTTTATGTTGTTGTTAAGTGCCGTCGAGTCAGTTCTGACCCATAGCGACCCTGTACAGATTTCCGAGGCTGTAAATCTTTATGGGAGCAGAAAGCCTGATCTTTCTCCTGAAGAGCAGCTGGTAGTTTCGAACTGCTGACCTTGAGGTTCACAGCCCGATTCGTAACCAGTTCGCTACCAGAGCTCCTTTATAAACATCCCTTTATAAGCCCTTCACATATGTAAGTTGAATGTGTCACCTAGAAATCAAGCATTTTGACTGATTGAGAATCATGGACACATGACTCAACCATGAGTCCCAAGGAGGACTCTGTATCATCTGGAAGATTCTCTGCAAAAAGGTCACAACTCTCCCATCAGTTGCTGCAATGGTAGGAAAACTAGATGCTGGCTGCAGAGCTAATGAGATTAAACCTTTGCCATTCCATGACCATTTAGAGCCTTAATATAATATGGTGCTGACCATTTCTTCTCTTTATTTGTGTTTTCTTCTTAATAGATGTCAGTTTTCGGGAAAGGAAACATCTTGAGCCTTAGAACCTGGGAATAAGGTTGCATTTTTTTTGGCATTTATAGCACTTAACAAAATGAATTGTTCTCTGTTAGTATTTCCAATTGATTTTATTTACTTTCTTGTATGTCTGTATGAAAACCCCCTTTTTCAAGATTTCTGTTTTATTATTATTATTTCTTACTCCTTTTTATTCCCCAACCAGAATTGCTGTCAGAAATCCCAAGGACCTAGAATCTAACTGGAGGTTTCTTGTGAAATTGGAATTTTTCTTTTTTAAATTGTAACTTTTCTTTTAAAAGATCAATAAATCCATTGTGATACCTTTACTAGAGATGAGATCAACTTTACTATACATAAACACCAGCTTTTAACTCAGGATACCTTGGAATGATGTGTCAGTTTGTGATGTTGCTTGTTCTGAAGGTTCTAGAAAATACCGTCAGCCTTTCTTGTTTTATTGGGAATGATGATTGAGTACCAGATAATGTCTGTGGACTTAGTTGTGCAGAGATGAAGCTTTCTGCTGGCATCCTTTCATGGTCCACTCCAAGTGTTCTAGAGAGAGTTGCTGATGAAGCCTCAACATGTGTGAACCACATACTTGGCTGTGAACTATAGGGGTCTTGTCTTAGTTACTTAGTGCTGCTATAACAAAACGACCTAAAGTGGGTGGCTTTGGCAAACAGAAATTTATTCTCTCTCAGTTTGAGAATCTAGAAGTCTGAATTCAGAGTGCCAGCTCTGGAGAAAGGTCTTCGTCACCCTTCAGTATCTGCAGGCCCAGCATTCCTTGGAGGTCTCCATGTGTCTTGGCATCTATCTTCCCTTGGATCTAGCAGCTTCACAGTGCAGGGGTCCCAGGTCCAAAGGCCTCACTCCACTCCTGGATCTTCTTTCTTGATAGTAGTGGGTCCATCTTTTTCTGCTTACATCATATAATATCTTGTGATAACTACATCTTAACTGCTAAACCACTAAGACTCCTGGCCAACCTAACTTGACCCAAGACCTTAACTATCACAAGTCCCTTCCTAGAGCCTTCATTAGGCCAGATGCCTACGTACCCTCTAGAGGGGGAAAGTGCAGGAGCCAACATTTCCTGATTTGTAAATTTAAATTCCCACCTCACAGGTATAGTTAAATGGGGTGAAGCTTGTGAACTGCTGAGCATAGGACTCGCAGTGAGTACTCATTAATGTTTTCTATCATGACGATTGTCGTTTTGTTTTGAATATAGATTCATAAGTTGGTAAACAGATCAAGAAAAAAATTATCATGTGACATCATACAAAAAAAAAATCCTACCTTGTAATTTTTCTTTATTCAAAAACAATCTAAAGCCCAACCTCTTTTTTTTTTTTTT
>NW_006408624.1:549573-583414 GCF_000296735.1 Chrysochloris asiatica | reverse complement strand
AAACCACCATCAGCACAATTCTACTCTGAAATCTATGGCATTGCCACGTGTCAGACTTCACTTGACTAGCAATTGGTTTGGTTTGTTATGTGCCAGTCAGGAGTCCTAGTGTGGTACTGTAGGATAACCAGAGGACTGGAAACTACAAGGTCAGCAGTTCAAACCCGTCTGCTGCTCTTGGAAACTCTATACAGGGTCATTATGAGTCAGAACCAACTCGATGGCACACAACAGCTGTCAGGAGCCCTGGTGGTGCTCAACTACTGATCAAAAGGTCTGTCATCCCAACCCACCAGCTGCTCCACAGGAGAAAGATGTGGCAGTTGGCTTCCATAAGGTTCCCTATGAAATCCCTGTGGGGCAGTTAGACTCTGCTCTTTAGGGCTACTCTGAGTTGAAACTCATTCAACAGCAGCAGGTTTGTATGTTTTATGTGCCAGTTGCTGTCTTAAGTCCTAGAGCTACAGCAGTGGACATAACAGGCACAATCTCTGCGCCAGTGAAGTTCACATTATATAGTAGGCTCATCTGCCTGAATGGTCTACAGTGTGATCCCCAAAACAACCACAGAGAGGTGGATACGAAAGTCCCCACTCACAATGTGAAGAATAGAAACTCAGAGCAGCGGAGTCACTAGCAGCAACAGCTTCTTTAGTGTCCTGGTCTATTTGACTTCAGAGTTGTGTTTTGCCCATGGAGCCAGGCCTCTCCAGTGGCCACTGATAAGGGAGCAGTCTGACATCTTGATACTTAGTTTCGCTTGAATGTAGGCAGATTGGCCATTGTTGCTGAACTGCACTCTGCATGCGCATCCCAGAGTTGCTGCCTCAGCAAAGCCCACAGGCCCTAATGAGAAGCACTTATTTCTTTCCCAAACCAGAGTCCTGCGTTTGGGGAGCAACAAAACAATGGAGTAGCTCCCAGTAACCAGCTCCCAGCTCCCAGCACAGCTCTATCCCTTACCATAGCCATGCTATGACTCCCTTGCAGTGATTTTGCAACTCTTCATAAGACAGTTTATGTGCAAGCACTGCGCTCACTGCCAACAAGTCTAGTTGCTCAATAAATTGGAATCTGAAAAATTGATGCCAAGGCCACGAGCTAATTCCTGAGACTGGAGACTTCATTTGGCTCATTGATTTGCCTTTAAGCAATTGATTTCATATGCCAGGGCACACATCAAGATGGTGCTGGGGGCCTGATTTAGCACGCTGGCTTTATCTGAGGGCAATGTGACCCGTGACTGAAAATAAGTAGCATTTCCACATGGGGCATCTGGGACTGCTATGTGTGGGTGAGGCCACAGAGCACACATATCTGCAAATCTCAGTGCCAGACAAGACTGTCCTGGGTCAGCTTCCAGGCTCAGTAAAACACAAAGGCTGCTTCTGGAAGTCAACTTGTAATCTTGGCTCATGTTCTCACCATAGTATGATGAGAAGTGGTGCTCCTGACGTCTCACCCATGGAAGAACAATGACTGGAGGACAGAATTTGGGGGCCTAGCTAGGTCATGAGCTAGAAGGGGAACACCCGAGGATGGCACTATGGGTTGCTTCCCTCACAGCCATTCCCTCTTCTTCCTGGTGAACTCTCCCCAATCCCACATGCTCCCCCCATGTCAGATTTTTGCCCCCCCCCCAATGGCAAGATGCCAACCTTCAGGAGATATTTCATGACTGATATAAGCCAATCATAATAATCTCATTTTTCTTTGTCATTCATTGGTCAAGAGGTAACATGAGATATCACTGTGGTCAATTGGACTTTAGAGACAATCTACTCGGAAGTAACTACTGTCCAAAAAAAAAAGGGATGAGATTGTTGCGTTTTGTTTCCTGGCATCATCCTTTTTGAGGTGGTATGAGATGTGAGTGTAAGGGAAGCTACCATGTGACCGTGAGACTCGCTTAGAGAATCGTACAAATGTTGACTCAGTGTCCTGGACTGCTGAATGGTATTGGAGAAACCAGCCACCTACAGATCTTTGGTCTTATGAGATGATAAATGTCTTTGCTATCTTACTGCTAGAATTCTGTTGGGAGCATTGATGGGTCAGTGGTCGAATTCTCTTCTTCTATAGGAGAGACTTTACTTTGATTCTCACACACAGTCAACACCCCTTGATCAATGGAGAGTTGCGCGTGACTGTGAAGGGAACAGGTTTCAGCAGAACTCCCAGACTAAGTCAGACTAAGAAGAAGGTCCTGGTGATCTACTTCCAAACATAAATTAATGGAAAAGCCTATGCTCCTAATTGTCTGACCCACAACTGGTCACGGGGATGGCGCTGACCCAACTGAAGTGGCATTTCATTCTTCTGTGTAGAGTTGCCATGAATTGGGCAGCTGGCTTGACATTATTATTACAATCAAAATATCAAAATGGATACAGGTAAAGAGTGCCAGTCCAGGTTTTCTTTATATTGTATATATCACAGGAAGATATAATTGCCAGCATCTAGAAAGTATTTTATCTTATATCAAATGTGTGATTCATAACTTTTGGATGCCAAAGGAGTCTAATAAAATCATCATAATCACCAATCCATATGGAGAGACTGTATGTTTCTCTGTGACACCTGTTAGCAAGATACTTATCTATACAATAAGAGTGAATCAAAACACCATGGGTTTCAATCTCTGCCTTAAGTTTGTGGCAGGCATTTTCCTTTTCTTTTATGCAAAGACCTTTAGTCAAAGCCTTTGGCAGTGGAATTTATGTGCAATGGGGTCTGTTTTGACTCATAGTGCCACTGTAACAGGTTCCAACTCTGTAAATCTTTATGGGAGAAGACAGCTTCATCTTTCTCCCTTGGAGGGCCTGGCAAATTTGAACTGTGGACCTTGTTGTTAGCAGTCCAACTCATCTCCTTGACTTGATGGCAGCTATCAACAAAAACGGTATTCTGTTCATTGAAGCTAAATGCATCCACATCAATAGCATCACTTGTTGTTAAGTGCTGTTGAATTGGTTCCCACCCATAGCAACCCAGTATAGAGTTTCCAAGGAGCGACTGGTGAACTTGAACTGCCTACTGGGATTCAAACCAACATTGCAGCCAAGGGCATTAGCCCACAGTGCCACACCAGGACTCCAATAGCATCACTCTGGGCATAGAATACAGACAAGCTCAGGCTGAGAAGGAGGGGACATCTCTGGGAACTATAGGAGACAGGAAGAGAAGAGATTTGGAAGTGAGTGTGAGTGGACACAGACTCAAGAGCAATCCTGGAGTGGGAATCAGTTGTGGCTGAAGCTGAGGAGAAACTGAAAGCATAAGCAGTAAATAAGGCAGTGCTTGAGAGTAATCTAGGTAGGGTTCCTTCAGACACCTTGAGGTTACTCACTCACCCCAGATGGGCTTGCTAGAGAGATGTAGCTGACAGGTTTTCAATGGTAAGCAACAGACTCTGGCTGATTTAAGCCAACCAAGAGCCTATCATAAGAATGTTGGGTAGTTCATTGAGCATTTAGGAAGGATGGAAAGTGTGCTTAAGGCTACGTTTCCAGAAGCAGACCAAGTCTAATGAGGAAACTGCAGCTGCCACCATTGAATGGCAGAGAAGACAACTTCCGCTTATGAGGTTTCTGTTGTTGTTGTTGTTATGTGCTATGAAGTCAGTTCCTACTCATAGCGACCCTGTACAGGGAGGGTTTCCAAGGCTGTAAATCTTTACAGGAGCAGAAAGCTTCATCTTTCTCCTGAGGAACAGCTGGTAGTTTCGAACTGCTCACCCTGAGGTTCGCAGCCTGATTCATAACCACTACCCTACCAGACCCGACTCGATGGCACTTAACAACAACAACAACCCTACCAGAGCTCCTTGTGAGGTTTCTGTACTTGCCTTTATTTCAACCATGACTGTAACTATTTCCATATCACTTCTGTGCTTGGAACGTGACCTATGACTACCCTAACTACAGTACTGCTAATTCTGCCAGAGAGAGAGAGAGACAGAGAGAGCATGCTCCCCGTGCCTCCTACCTGGGGTGCATCTGAGGGTGAAACTTGGACCTGTGACTGAGCTACAAGACAGACTGAGACATCACATTCTAAGTGGAGGTCATTTTTGCCCAGAGGCAGGACAATACATTTTCCAAATATTGAAAGAGGATGAGGTGCTTCATAGCTTCAACATACAACAAATACCCACCTAAGTAGCCACTGCAATGGCTGAAGTTACTTGCCAAGTAGCTGATGCCAGTCAGGGCAGCTTTGGTGAGAGGATTCTAGTCCAGTTTGTTCCATGAGGGAGTGGAGGGATCAGCAAGGCCCACCAGGAGTCTGTCATTCATTTGTAACTTGATGCCCTCAAGTTCTCTGGTTTTCTGGGACCACTGTTTCCTTTAATAGACACACAAAATGGCGCAAGCTTCCATGCTGTCTACTGTGGGGGGTCTGGCTCCTTCCCAATAAGTCTGAGGATTTTTAGGAGGCATACAGTCCGCTAGTCACCACTGTCTCCTAGTTCTGTGCCAGCTGAGTTCTTGGTCCCTTCTCACTGTCTGCAGGTACAACTGTCTCTTGCTCTGGTCATCACATTTTCATTAGCAGGAGTCCCTGCACTCTGCCACTCCTGACAAGAATTGCCTTTTATCTCCCTCCTCCAATGCAGTTGCCATTGAGTAGACACAGATACATGGTAGCCCCATATTTGTCAGAGTAACTGTGTTTTGCAGAGTTTTCAGCGACTGAATTTTCAGAAGTGGATGTCCAGGTCTTTCCTCTGAGGTGCCTCTGATTGGACTGAAACTTCCAATGTTTCAGTGAGCAGCTGAATGTGTGAACTGACTGCTCCACCCAAAAACTTCATCCCCATAACCCTCACTCCCACCCAAGCACTCACAAACTCCCCAGAACTCTGCCATTTGGTTCAAAGGTTACTTAATCAGTAAGACCTATCCTGGCCACCCAATTTCAAATTGCAACCCACACCTCCCCTTTGCTACCTTGATGTTTTCCCCAGAACTATCACCCCCTGATAGTCTATACACCTTGCTTATTTATTTGTTTGTTTACTGCCATTATCCACTGAAATACAAATTCTTTGAAGCAGAAGTTTTTATCTGATTTCTGGGTTGAAGATTTTTATTTTTGCTGATCTACCCCAGCATATGGAAGTCATTGGCAAATACTAGACACTCAGTTTTTGTCAAATAAATGAATCTCACATTTGAAACTATAATTTTCCTGTCCTGAGGCTGTTGAAGAACTTGTGTTGTTATTGAAAAGTGTCATTGAGTCAGTTCTGACTCATAGAGATCCTGTATAGTGTTTCTGAGGAGCTGCTGGTGAGTTTGAACTGTCAACCTTGCAGTTCAAATTGACCTTGCAAGTTCTATATCCCAGGAACTTAGCTCTCAACTAATACCATGGTGATGGTGGTGGTGTGTGGTAGAGTAGGTTCCAACTCATAACAACCCGTCATAGGGTTTCTGAGGCTATAAATCTTTATGGAAGCAGAAAGCCTCATATTTCTCCCACTGAATGACTGGTAGTTTCCAACTGCTGACCTTGAGGTTTACAGCCTAACTTGTAACCACTACCGTCATGTCATTTGTATTTCTAATACTTTTTGTTCCCTTTATTTATTCAACAAATACATACTATGCATTTACTATGGATTATACAGGTGAAGGTTCTGGAATTACAATAGTGAACTCTGACAGACAAGAAAGGAAATTAACATTGAGAAAGTGCTAGGTGTTTGCATGGTTGCTATCTTTTAAAAAATTCTCAGGATGAATTTCTGTGTGCAGGTATTATTAGGTGCATTTTTCAGGTGAAAATAAAATAAAGCTCAGAGGAAAAAAGTGATCTGATGGCCACACATTAGTGAATAGCAGAGAGATGATTTGAACCCAGGACTGCCTGACTCCAAAATCTATGATCTTTTCAGAGTACCTGTCTCCAATCATAGCATAGCACACAGGTCTGATAGAACCATCGTCTAAGTCAGACTCACAGTGGTTCAGCGTCAGAGAAGTGGAGCTTTGGGCTGCCAGCGAGCGCCCAGATGTCTGCATGTAGTTCATGTGCAGAGCTCAGTTCTGGCTCCTGTCCCAGTCTGATGCCCCATTGTTGAGTTGGAAGTGGGAACAGGAAGCTGTGAAGAGTATAAAGCCACAAAAGCAATTGCTAACACTGGAACAGGAGCAAAGGTTAAGATAAGATAAGTTGTGAGTCCAAAGCCGACTTCATTCATTGATTCAACAACTATTTCTTGAGCATTTACCAATTCCCCAATATTCTGACAAGTACTGGAATATATTTTGGACATATTGTCAGAAAGGACCAGTCACTGGAGAATGATATCATGTTTGGTAAGGTGGAGAGAAAAAAAGGAAGACCCCCAATGAGATGGATTGACCAAGTGGCAGAATCGATGGCCTCAAGCATGACAACAGTAGTGAGGTTGGCCCAGGATCGGGCAGGGGTTTGTTCTACTCTGCATAGGGTCCCTATGAGTTGGTACTGACTTGATGGCACCTAACAACAACAACAACCACAACTGGGATATATTGGCAAGTAATAGTCATAGTTCCAACTACAGTTTGTTGATGTGGATGGCCAGCTAAGTCTACTGACTCTTGAACCTGAAAGGTCTCTCAGCCCTAGTACATAGGACACTTCTCTTTCCAGAGTAGAGAGAGGATGAGGAGTGCAGACGGTGCTGGTAGGGGAGGATGAAGTGACTTATCCTGTAGAGAGCACACCACACTCCATTTCTCCCTGTGACGCAGACTGGAATGGTCCTCCCTGCTTCAACTATTCCAAGCATTGTTGCTGGTGTGAAGTGCCACTGAGTCAGTTCCTACTCATAGCGACCCTGTATAGTGTTTCCAAGGAGCAGCTGGTGGATTTGAACTGGAAATGTTGCAGCTCAAACTGATCTTGTAGTCCAGTGTTTATCCTAAAGTGCCACCGCCTTTATTATCACTTACCTGTTCATGGAAGTTGGAGGACTGGTCATTCTGTCTCATCTTTTACTCAACACACCACTTTCTACCCAGAACCTTATTTGCATTTGTTATGTGGTCATCAATACCATAATTCAGTCCTTGAGGGAAGAAGCAGGATCCAGGGGCTCAATGGGACACCTCCCCACCCCTGCTTCAGGAGTGCAAGGCTAGAGCAGTCAAGTCTCTCCTCATCTCTGCTGCTTCTGCCAGACTCAAGAACTGAGACCTCAGTGCCCCAAAGACATCCTTATTTAGATCAAGGAGCAAGGCAGTCAAGAGCAAACCCTGTCTTTTTTTGTTTTCAGATATCAGCAAGGATGATAGTGATGGTGCCAGAGGACCTAACCAGTAGTGGATTTCAATGTCATGATGCAAGATACAGGTGGCTCTACTACCAAGTCAACAAGGGGTGGGCTAGGGGACCAATTCTTTGGGAAGATGTCACTCCCTTCTTTCCTGATGGAGAAGTCCAGCTCTTCAGTATTTCAGACCAACTAGGAAGCAGGAGAGTTTCTCAGGCCCAGGTGTGGAAACTGAATGCAAACTGAATGTGTCTTTACAAGAAAGGGTCAAGGCTGAGCTAAAGACAAGTGTCCAAAATGAGTCATCAGTCAAGGATGGTAGAGGTAGATGTCAGGAGAAGAGCTAAGGAGCCAGGGTCCCAGAGGAGGTCTTTGTATTTGGAGGTGGACTGTGTTTGTCTATTTCAAGCTTCTACCTGCCCTGAGCACGTTGATGTTGTTGTTAAGTACCATGGAGTCAGTTTCGACTCATAGTGATTCTGCACAGGGTTTCCGAGGCTGTAAATCTTTATGGGAGCAGAAACCCTCATCTTTCTCCCGTGGAACAGCTGGTAGTTTCAAATTGCCGGTCTTGAGGTTAGCAGCCCAATTTGTAACCACTACACTACCAGAGCTCCGTGTCCTGGGCATAGGTAGGGCAAAAGTCCAGCCAAAAAGCTGGGTATCAGATGGTGGCCACACAGACTTGATAAACTGAAACCCTGGACATTTCTTGTTCAAGATGAGGATACAACCCAAAGACCAAACTGCTCATCAGGGAGGAGAAGACCTAGCAGGTAAAGAGGCCAGGCCGTTGGAGATGGTCTGAGAGTGTGGGTCCGGTAAAGACCTGGGCCACCTACACAGGCACAGGGTTCTCTCTCAGGACCTGATTGACCAGTACTTGGGCAGCCTCAGCCTTAGGAGATCCTTGCCTTCTAGTCTCAGTCTTTCATGTGAGAACCCAAATAGGTGAGGCTGATGCGCCCTGTGAGCTGGTGGCCAGGCAGTGTGTGTTGACAGATGCTGACACCCACACAGATGGTGAGGTGGGAAAGTCCATGGCAAGAGACATGTAATGGGATGACTGTTGGTAGATGTGTCTACTGATTGCAGCAGTGTCAAGATAAAAATTCCTTCCTTTGGCCCTTGAGGGCCCAGCAGGAAGCCCCCTTCCTCACTCAGTCTAAGAAAAGCAAAGAATTGAGGTAATTACCCAGATTATTCAGGCTAGAGTCTTACAATTTGGCTACTGAGATGGGGAAAATGCAAGTGGCACCTTTTCTTTAAAATTCCTACCTTCTCTATTTCAGATGCTTTAAAAAAAAATCCTCAAACCCACTGTGCTCAGTTGCTTTCATATGTAGGCTCAGCTGGGATCTCTTTATACTCCCTGCAGGGTCCCACAGCAGCCCAGCCTCCCTGCCCCTTCTAGAATGATTGCAGTATTGAGTTAAAATTGAACAGATTAGTAAATAGACTTCCATCTTTGTGCAACACAATAAGCACCATTGGAAAGAACACATGAAAGGATTACTGGATAAAAACCTAATCAATCCAATCAGAAGTGCAGGAGTCGTGACTGTGACAGAGCTGGGAGTGTCAGCAAACATCTGGATGACAGGTATCAGCCAAGCTGAAATCCCCAAGAGAAGCCACTGGGTCATTTTCATAGGACCAGAGTTTCTTGTCCATGCCTTCCCCTTCCTTTTCAGACTAGCAGCAAATGCAAAAGACCTGTTGCCCTCAACTGATTCTGTCCCCACCTACCCTGAGCCCATTCTAACCCCTCCTAATATTGGTCCTGGTCTGATGCTGTGTCTTCTTGAACCACGTATGCAGTATTATACCCTTGGGCCCACGAGCTTCACCCTGTGTTTCTGGACCCTATAATTGGCTTTCACCTTGGGCCTAGGTAGTTTACTTTGTATGTCTCACGTGTCTAAAATTGTATCTACCACAGATTCATTTTCGATTTGGGATAATAGGGGGAAAAACCCCAGAAACTAAACAAATTGCCATCAAGTTGACTCTAATTCATGGCAACCCCCAGTATGTCAAAGGAGGACTGTGCTCCATAGAGTTTTCAATGGCTGTTTTTTCAGTAGTAGGTCACCAGGCACCTCAGGTTGTATTTGAACTGCAAATCTTTTGGTTAATGGCCGAGTGAATTAAACATTTGCACTACCCAGGAATGATGAAAGGGGATGCATTATCAGGGGTCTCCCTCCTCCTGGCCCATGTCAAGCTCCAACATGGTGGTAAGATTTTCATTCCAAGGAGGAGTAAGCAATCTATTCTTGAGAGTACATTCTAGACATGCAGGACCCAGGTTCATGGAAGCATGACTAATCCTGAATCCATACGCTTCTGAGGGCAGAGTCTATAGGCAAGCAGACAGTAATCAGAATTTAAAGATAAGTATGGTGTTGGAAGAGAATATTGAGGGTGCCATGGGCTGCCTAAAGAACCAATAGATGCATTTTGGAAGAAGTGCAGCCAGAGTGCTCCTTGGAGGCCAGGATGGTCAAACTTCGTCTCTCTTACTTCAGACATATTGTTAGGAGGGACCAGTCGCTGGAGAAGGATATCGT
Source organism: Chrysochloris asiatica (assembly GCF_000296735.1). NCBI lineage: Eukaryota > Metazoa > Chordata > Mammalia > Afrosoricida > Chrysochloridae > Chrysochloris > Chrysochloris asiatica. The sequence continues at coordinate 573,574 of NW_006408624.1, read as the reverse complement.
GTTTGGTAAGGTGGAGGGTCAGAGAAAAATAGGAAGACCCCCAGCGAAATGGATTGGCCAAGTGGCAGCATCAATGGACTCAAGCGTGGCAACAATAGTGAGGTTGGCCCAGGACCTGGCAGTGTTTCATTCTGCTGTGCATAAGGTCACTATGAGTCGGTACCAACTTGATGACATCTAACAACAAAAATAAGATGAAGTCAATGGGCAGGATATGACAGACAGCATGCCCCGCCTGGTGCATACACACCTTGTTTCATTACAATGATTATAATTCCCTCCATGTACCACCAATTAACAGTATTTCTCTGTATTAATTTTAGCTCTTTTTTTTCTTTGACACACAGGTATATATAATAATTTACACCACCAAACGGCATGTTCTGCAAGCCTGCCTCCTGGCCGCCAGCTCTCAGTCCCTCTCTTTCCATGAATCTAGAGTCCTCAGCTGCTCCCTCTGTGCATGTCCCTGTCTCTGACTCCATCTCTGGTGTCACTGCTTCTCTGGATAGGGTCCCACATTCCACTTGTGCTCTTCTCCCTTGATGGTCCTAGGGTCCTCTGTTTCTGGACTGTAAGAATAACTACTCCCCCATTTTTGTTACAAAACTTCTACCTTTACAATTGTGACAGTCACAGTTAGTCATGATAACAATTATTCACTATTGAATCATAAGAATCTTATCCCAATCTCTTTTTACAAGACCCATCTAGAAAAGATAAAAACTATTCAGTGGGAACTCTCTATCCCACACACACTTCAACTGAACTCCTAATGATGACTTATCTGTTACTTTGTTGTGCTATGGTGGCTTGAGTGTTGTTGTAAAAGCTATGTCACCAGTATATAAATGTCAGCAGGGTCAGCCATGGTGAACAGATTTCAGTGGTGTTTCTTGGCAAAGACAAACTAGGAAAAATGATGGCATCAAAAACAACAGCTGATGATGCATGGAGGGGATTATAACCATGGCAATGAAACAGAATATGATAGGATGAATGTAAAACTAATGTTCTCCCCTGTAAACTATCACATAATTCACAATAAAATAAAGCAAAATAAAAACAAGAGCAACAACTTGCATGGGCATTGCCTATGGAGTTAAGCAGAGTGAATTCCTTGACAACGTCAGTATTTTCTGCACTTATCATAATGCTGCATATTGACTCAGTTCTGAGGACTTTTGTTTTCTTTATGTTGAAGTGCAATCTATACTGCAGTCTGTAGCCTGCTTATCATCAAGTGCTCCAAGTCCTCTTCACTTTCAGCAAGCAAGGTTGTACCAAATGCATATGGAAGTGTTGTTAATGAGTCTTCCTCCGATCCTGATGCTGCGTTCTTCTTCATGTAGTTCAGCTTCTTGGATTACTTGTTCACTGTATAGACTGATATCACATGCAAGTAATTTTTTTTCTAAAGTTAATTCCAAAACAGCTGCAGCAGTACATGGGCAGGGAACTTCCAGAAGTTCAAGCCAGATTAAGAAAAGGACATAGAATGAAGGATATCATCGCTGGCATAAGATAGATATTGGCTAAAAGCAGAGAATGATGTTTACTTGTGCTTTATTGACTATGCAAAGGCTTTCCACTGTGTGGACCATGACAAGTTATGGATAACATTGCAGAAAATGAGTATTCTGTAACACTTAATTGTGCTAATGAGGAACCTGTAAATAAACCAAGAGGCAATGGTTTGGACAGAACAAGGGGATACTGAATGGTTTAAAATCAGGAAAAAAAATATGCACCAGGGTTGTATTCTTTCACCATACTTACTCTATCTCTATGCTCAACAAATAATTCAAGAAGCTGGATTTTATGAAGAGGAATGGGGTAACAGGATTGGAGAAAGAATCATTAATAACCTGCAATATGCAGCCGATACAACCTTATTTGCTGAAAGCAAAGAGGATTTAAACTATGTACTGATAAGAATCAAAGACCAGAGCTTTTGGTATGGGTTGAAACTTAATGTAAAGGAAAAAAATTCCTTACTACTGGAGCAATAAATCGCATAATGATAAATGGAGAAATGACTGAAGTTGTCAAAGACTTCATTTTGCTTGGACTCACCATCAACAGTCATGGAAACAGCAGGCAAAAAATCAAATGACATATTGCATTAGTCAAATTTGTTGCACGAAACCTCTTTAAAGTGTTCAAGAGCAAAGATGTCAGCTTGGGGATTAACGTGTGCCTGGTCCTAGGCATGATATTTTCAATAGTATGATTGTGCAAGTTGGATAATGAATAAGGAAGACTTTAGAAGAATTGATTCATTTGAGTTATGGTATTGAAGAAGAATATTAAAAGTACCATGGGCCAGAGCCCTGGAGTCGAAGCCGGTTTCAGTTCCAGCCTTGCCATTATCAACTGCCACCTCCTCCTTTCTCAACATGACAAATGCTGCTGTGTCCTTCACCAAGGACTACCTTGCAGGTGGAATGGCCACAGCCATCTCCAAGACCACAGTAGCACACATTGAAAGGGTCAAGTTGTTGCTGCAAGTGCAGCATGCTAGCAAGCAAACATTACAAATAAGCAGTACAAGGGCATTATCAGTTGTGTGGTTAATATTCCCAAAGAGCAGGGAGTCGCGTCCTTCTGGCAGGGTAAGCTGGCCAACTTCATCTGCTACTTTCTCACCCAAGCCGTCAACTTTGCCTTCAAAGATAAATATAAGCAGATCTTCTCGGGTGGTGTGGACAAAATAACCTAGTTTTGGTGCTACTTTGCCAGGTATCTTGCCTCTAAAGGTTTTGCTGGGGCTATGCCCTTGTGCTTCGTGCACCTTCTTGATTTTGCCTCTACTTGTCTTAACAGCTGATGTGAGGAAAACTGGTGTGGAAAGAGAATTCAGAGGCCTTGGTGACTCTCTGGTTAAGATCTCCAAATCTGATGGGATTAAGGGTCTGTCTCAAGGCTTTAATGTGTCTGTGCAGGATATTATCATCTACTGAGCTGCCTAATTCAGTATCTATGACACTGCAAAGGGAACGCTTCCAGATCCCAAAATACTCACATCTTTATCAGCTGGATGATCACTCAATCCATCACAGCTATGGCTGGATTGACTTCCTACCCATGTAATACTGCACATCACTGCATGTGTGATGAGTCCTGGTGTAGCGCTGTGTGTTAATGTGTGAGACTGCAAAGCCATTTGAAGTGTAAGGTCGGCAGTTCAAGATCACCAGTTGCTCCTTGAAAACCATATACAAGGTTGCTATGGGTCGGAATCGACTACACAGCACTCAACAACAACAAAAAATCATTGCATGATGATGAAGTCAAGGACAAAGGAACTGACATCATGTACACAGGCACCCTAGACTGCTGGAGAAAGATTGCGTGTGACAAAGAAGACAAAGCATTTTTCAAGAGAAATCATTGCTGATGTCCGATGGAATTTGGCTGAAAGCAGAGAATATCAGAAAGATGGTTATCTGTGCTTTATTGACTATGCAGAGGTTTTTAATTGTGTGCATCATGACAAGCTATGGACAACATTGCGAAGTACGAGTATTCCGGAAAACTTAATTGTGCTCGTGAGGAATCTGGACCTGGACCATGAAACAGTTGTTCAAACAGAACATGGGAACACTGAATGGTTTAAAATTTAAAAAGGTGTGCAACAAGGTTATATTCTTTCACCATACTTATTCAACCTGTACGCTGAGCAAATAATCCGAGAAGCTGGGTTCTATGAAGAAAAACATGGCATCAGGATTGGAGGAAGACTCATTATACAACCTTGCTTGCTGAAAGTGAAGAAGACTTAAAACATTTACTGATGAAAATCAAAGAGCACAGCCTTCAGTATGCATTATATCTCAATGTCAAGAAAACAAAAATCCTCACCACTGGACCAATAAACAACATCCTTATCAATGGAGAAAAGATTGAAGTTGTCAAGGACTTCATTCTTTTCAGATCAAGTATCAACACTCACGGAAGCAGCAGTCAATAAATCAAATGACATATTGCATTAGGCAAATCTGCTGCACAAGACCTTTTTAAAGTGTTGAAAAGCAAAGAAGTCAGCTTGAAGACTAAGGTGCACCTGAACCAAGCCATGGTATTTTCAATAACCTCATATGGATGTGAAAGCTGGACAGTGAATAAGGAAGACCGCAGAAGAATTGATGCTTTTGAGTTATGGTGCTGGAGGAGAATATTGAAAGTGCCATGGGCTGCCAAAAGAACAAATAGATCTGTTTTGGAAGAAGTGCATCCAGAATGCTCCTTGGAAGCCAAGATGGCCAAACTTCATCTCTCATACTTCAGACATATTGTCAGAAGGGACCATTTGCTGGAGAAGGATATCATGTTTGGTAAGGTGGAGGGTCATAGAAAAAGAGGAAGACCCCCAATGAGATGGATTGACCAAGTGGCAGCATCGATGAACTCAAGCGTGGTAACAGTAATGAGGTTGGCCCCAGATCAGGCAGTGTTTTGTTCTGCTGTGCATAAGGTCCCTATGGGTCCTTACCGACTTGATGGCCCCTAACAACAACAACATGGTTCAATATGCTCAGAAGCATGGGTGGTACTTTTGCACTTGTCGTGCATGATGAAATTAAGAAGTAATTTCTTCTAGAATTATTTGCTAGTTTGTTTTCCCCTGTGAATGGGCATGTTGTGTTATAGAACAGATCTTGAGAATTCTTGACAGACTGGTGGCTATCTGTGTCCATGACAACTATCTACCGGCTGAAAATGGTAAGCAACAATACTCATCTTACCAGTTTTTCTTACAGACATTTCCATGATGATATTGATAATGATGATGGTACTCAATTATATCTATATATATTTTTTTTATTTTATTTCAGTCACTCCTAATAAATAAAAATTTGAAGGAATACAAATATCTGAAACACACACAATGTACTATGGACTACCAGAAGAACAAACAAATCTGTCTTGGTGGAGGTACAACCAGAATGCTCCTTAGAAGCCAAGGTGGCCAGACTTCCAACATATTATCAGAAGGGATCAGTCCCTGGATAAGGACATCAAAGGATGGGAAAAAATATACCAAGCTAATTGCAATAAAAAATGAACAGGAGTGGTAGTACTAATCTCTGATAAAATAAACTTTAAGGCAAAAAATCAGCATAATAGATAAAGATGGACATTATGTCATGATTAAAGGGAAAATTGAACAAGATGAAATAACCATAATAAATATCTATGCTCCCAATGAAAGAGCTCTAAAATATATAAAGCAAACTCTAATAGAGTTGAAGAAAGAAATAGACCAATCTATACTAATAGTGGGTGATTTTAGCACATCACTTTCAAAAATGGATAAAACAACCAGAAAGAAACTTGACAAAGACACAGAAGAAATAAACAACACAATCAGCTAACTGGACCTCACAGATGTGTACAGAACATTCAACCCAACAAAAGCACAATACATATTCTTTTCTAGTCACATGAAAAATTCTCCAGAATAGACCATGTCTTAGGCCAGAAAACAAATCTCCAAAAATTTACAAATATCAAAATACTACAAAGCATCATCTCAGACCACAATGCTATCAAATTAGAAATCAACAATAGGAAGACCAAGGAAATCAAGTCAAATATATGGAAACTGAATAACACCCTGCTGAAAAGTGGGTGGGTAGTAGAAGAAATAAAACATGAACTCACAAAGTTCCTAGAAAAAAATGAGAATGAAAACACAACATACTCAAATCTTTGGGACTTGGTGAAAGCGGTGCTGAGAGGACAATTTATTGCAATAAATGCACACATCCAAAAAGAAGAAAGAACCAAAAATTAACACATTAGCACAGCCATCTAAAACAATTAGAAACAGACCAACAGAGGAAACCTACAGTCACCAAAAGAAAAGAAATTATAACGATTACAGCAGAAATAAATGATATAGAAAACAGAAAAACTATAGAAAGAATCAATAGGACAAGAAGCTGGTTCTTTAAAAGGATTAACAAAATTCACAGACCATTGGCAAACATAATAAAAGAAAAGAGGGAGAAGACACAAATGACACACATTCGAAACCACATGGGCGATGTCACAACTGAACCAAAGGAAATCAAAAGGATATGACTGAATACAAAAGTATAGGGCAAGTACATCAAATTGTAACAATTTACACTTGCTTCCTTTATCAAATTTCTTTATCTTCCTCTTGTCAAATTCTGGTTATCAAGCCATTGAAGTTAGGTCAAATTGGTACTATCTGCAAGTTTGGGCCTTCTTGCCACGTCATATCAGCTGGATGCTTCACACTCTGCTCTAGCCCTCCATGGCTAGGTCAGTGTCCATGGGCTCAGGAGTTCCCAAATCTCCCCAAACTTCAGACCAACCAGCCCTTCTCTCTCTCATCTTGAGGTCGACAGAAGTCTATGGAATGCCGGGGACCAGCCTCGACACAATTTGTGAGAACTCGGAGGGGGGTATGGATTCGGTGAATGATAAAAATAAAAAAACACTCATAAAGAATCAATGGGTCATTTTGAGTCTTAGGCAGATGATGGTAATGACTCTGTCTGATGACTCTCTCACTCTCTGCTGCCTTCACTGCCTTGACTGTTTATTTCAAAATTGTTGCTTCTTATACACCATTTAGAACATACTATGATCTCTAACAGTCACGAACAAGCAATTACAAATCAATCAAATATTATATTGTTACATCAACGGTACAAGAGGAACACAAGGTCACCAAACATTCCTGTGTCTCTATACTCCTTAGTTACTTCTTAGTTACCGTGATAACGTCTGCCTTCTGTGAGCGACTCTGTTTCTCTCTAATCCTCCCTAAAATGTCTGGTTAATTTTAAACAAGGTTCTACATCTTAATTTCTAACTTTACCAACAACTATTACTTTCTATAGATTCATTAGTTACAGATTACAATCAAAAACATAATTTTACTATAACTGGTCATACATATAATTGATCAAACAATAAAAACAAGAACATAAAAGTACTCTAAAGCTTCATAGTTAAGAACAAAGCAGTAATTCTATCATGCTAACAATTTCTCAAAACTTCTAATCAAACTCTTGTCTCTGTTCCCAAGCTCTCACTGCCCTTGACTGTCTCCTAAGCTGCTTTCTAAAAGCCTTAATGTCCTTGACTAAAACCACCTGGAATGTTTCTTACAATTTTAAGCTTGAATTGCTAAAACTTTAGGTAGTGTGGTTATAGCTAATGTTAAAACTTATTCATTTAAAAATAATTTTTATAACTACATGAGATTGAATATGGTATGTTAATGTGAAAGGCAACTATTATAACATGAGGTTTGTTTAAAGTATCTAATGATTATGCAAGATTTTCTAAAACTTCTTATAGGGAAATCAGAAATAAACTACTTTTCCAAGGGAAAGCTAAAAACCACGGGTCCCCTGCATGAGTCATCCCTTGTAGCTTTGCTATCCAAGGGGGGCATTCATTATCGCTCTGCTAAACAATGAACTTTTCATGCATAAGGCTTCTCACAGTTCTGCTCCTTGGCAGGATGGCGTCTGCCATTCGTAGGATGGCATCTGCCAATGGAACATGGTCACACTCAGCCCATATCTTCATTACAGATTTTCCCCAGTACCACTCACCAGTAGACCAACGTGGTTGCCAGCAAGCTTACATGCCTGCTCATGTGTTCCCTTTAAGTATCCATCTTGGAGGGAGGTTTGTCCTGAAGGGACTTGATCGCTTGCCTTGATGGGTCCCTGGCAAACAGCTTACTTGTTCTTGTATTAGCCAAACAGATGCCATTTTTGTTTTTTGTTTTATTTTTACTGTTGGTCTTTCTTTCAGGACACATCTTCTGTTCCTCTAGCCACTCCAGGTTAGTCTGCATGTCATTTCAAGTGGGAATGTCCCACACAAGAACCCAACTGGGTCACCAGATGCCTTCTTTGAGATCTAATATGCAGTCAACAGAAGAGACAAGTTTTCCTCTTTCCTCTTGAGATATATGGCTGGGATAATGTTAACCTAAAGCTGTCTGCACCCAAAGAACCTCCCCCCAACCACCTAATAAGAAGTTTAGGAAATAGTGAAACAAATGTTCAGAAAGAGGAAAAACAGAGAGAGTGAGACAGAGAAATCGAGAGAATGGGGATGATGGAGAGGCAATGACATAATAGTGGGACAACCAGAAGTCCCAGACTTATAAGTCAGCAACTGTTCTGTTCTGTTAAAGCTAGTTTTAATTGTTTCTATTATATGTGATCAAAACAGTTCTGGCCAGGAGAAAGTCACTCATCAGGGCTTGGTTCCCCATCTAGAAAATCATAACAATTGTAGCTGGAATACTTCAAGCACTTATTACAGCTCAGGCACGGAACCCAGTGTATTGCAAATAAATGGGCTTCAGGAAGTTTGTAAACAATAGAATGAAAAGATAATGGAATTTTCCCATGTACTTACTGAAGCTCCCTTATACATGTTTTCATTTAATCATCACAGGAACCCTGGAAGGTAAGTACTAGTGTATTCATTTTGGTGGTGGTGGTGTGTGCTGTCAATTTGGTTCTGACTCCTAATGTCCCTGTGTAGGATTTCTGAGAGCAGCTAGGGGTTTTCAACTATCAGGCTTTCATTTAGTAGCCCAGGACCACACCAAGCACTTATTGTACAGATAAAAAAACAGAGGTTCAGGACTTACTTAAGATTAAAACGATCAATAAATGGTATAACCATACTCCAAACTTGACTCTGTTGAACAGCAAAACCTATGTTTTGTCCACTACTCTATAACATCCAAGGCAGGCCAGCCAGATAAGCCATGATTAGAGTGAGAGCATGCATGGCTTTTAGGACAAGAATGCCACAAATACAAGGTTATTGTGAGATAATAGGATCCCTTGATCCCTCTTAATTCTCCTTATTCAGAGCATCTTCTTGTTTTAAAATATGCAGAAGGAAGAGCGCTAAATTTTGAAGGTGCTTGGAATCAATTCATCCGATGGAACATCAGTAACCATGGCTCTGAGACCAGAAGAATTAGTGCCTGGCTATCTCTACCAACTAAGGAGCTCTGGTAGCATAGTGGTTATGAATCGGGCTGCTAATCTCAAGGTCAGCAGTTCAAAACTACCAGCTGTTCCGTGGGAGAAAGATTAGACTTTCTGCTCCCATAAGAATTTATAGCCTCAGAAACCCTATGCAGTGTCACTATGAGTAGGGACCAACTCCACGGCATATCACCGGCAACCACCATCTCTACCAACTGCTTTGAAAGGGCTCACAATAGAATGTCCCAGATAGAGTGGGAACAAATGTGGAACAAAACTCAAAATTAGTTAAAAACAAAAAACAGTCTTACTTTTAGAAAGATACAGGAGGAACCCAAGACTATGACACTCAACCATCCTTCACATCTAGGCCCAGTATTTTAGCTAAGCAGTAGATAAGTATATAGGGAGTACAACAACATTAGTAAGATTTGCTCACCATGGAATGGTCAATCATTCAAGATCAAAAGGTCAACATTTACAGAAGGGATGAAAAGGAGGGAGGAATGGAAAAGGAACCACAGGGAGGAAGTGGGAGGTGATTGCAATTATTGAGATGAAACAGTCTGTGCTTTGGTGAATGTAAAACTGATGATCTTCTCAGTAAGACTTTACTCAATTCACAGTAAAAAGTTTTTGTTTTTTTTTTCTTTAAAGTTAAGCAGAATCAAGCCATAGCGAACCTAACATTTTGAGTGTCTTTTTTACATCTAAGATGGAGCTTCTAGTTCCAACAATTCCCAGTTTCCAGGAGAGAAGAGTGAATCAGAATCCATAGAAAGTGGGGTGCCCCAGCTCTGGGGGACACTCACAAGGTTCTTTCCAAGCTCCTGGGTCCCCTGCTCTGTGCTGTCAGCTCTCCAGTGGGAGTCACTTCCCTTCTGTTGTTTTCAAGTTGCTCTGACAATTGTCAACCAGATGAGTGTCTAACAAGGGCATGAGCACAGCAGAGCAGATTGGGGTATAGTCTTGGGATTAGACTGTTAGCCAAATGCAAAAATAACTCTTGTATCCCCATCCTAAACATTTATCTAATTAACCATTACCTACAGAGTCGCTATGAGTCAGAACCGTTTCCACAGGGTTAGCTCAAGTCCAAGCTACTTGAGTAGGCAAATATGTAGGAGAGTTGTGCATTTCACTAATATCTCCTGAGCACCACTCTTTTTTTTAAAAAAAGTTTTTATTGTGAATTGAGTAATAATTTTGCATGGGAGAACATCTGTTTTACACTCATCATTTAATTGTAATGATTGCAATATCCTCCATTCATCATCATTCAACAATATTTGCTTCTATTCCCTCTGTTTTTTGGTTTTTTGAGGATGTATACAAAAACACTCAAGAATATATAATCATTTAAACAACTAAAGGGCATATTTTGTAAACCTGCCTCCTGGCAGCAAGCACACAGCCTTTCTCTTTCCATGAGTCTAGCAGCTGTGTTTCTCCATGTCCTCATCTATGTCTCCATCTCTGGTGTTGCTGCTTCTCAGGATAGGGTCCCACATTCTGCTCATGCTTTTCTCCCTTGATGGTCCTAGGGTCCTATATTCCTGGTTTGTAAGATTAACTACTTCTCCCTTTTTTTGTTACAGAACTATTTTTACTGTTGTGACAGTCCCAATTAGTCATGATAACAATTACTTACTATTGAATCATAAGAATCTTATCCCCATATCTTTTCACCAGACTCATCTGACAAGATGAGAACTATTCAGTGGAGATTCAACCTTCCTACACACACTCTGTTTTAAATTTTTATTGTGAGTTATTTGATAGTTTACATGGGAGAGCATTAGCTTTACATTCATCCTATCATATTTTGTTTCATTGCAATGATTACAATCCCCTCCATGCATCATCAAACAACCAAAGTGTACACCCCGCAAGCCTACCCCCTGGCCATCAGCACACAGACCTTCTCCCTCCCTGAGTCCAGAGTTCCTAGCTGCTCCATCTCTCCACATCATCATCTCTACCTCCATCTCTGGCATCACTGCTTCTCTGGATAGGGTCCTGCACTCCGCTACTCTCCCTTGATGTTCCCAGGGACCTCTGCTCCTGGACTGCAAAATCAATCACTCCCCTCTTTTTGTTACAAAACATCTACCTTTACATTTCCAACACTCACATTTAATCCCAATAGCAATTATTCACTATTGAACTACAGAAGGAGAAGAATCTACATCTCCTCTTCTTTTCAGGCAAGTATATACATCCCCCACTCCCATTCACTTTGCTTCCTGGTGGCCCTCGGTGAAATAAAATATTATTGGCCTTAGCATAACTGCCCCCCCCCCACACACACACACATACACTCCATGGCTTTCCCTCCACCCCTCTGCCCTTACTCCAGATTCTCTCACTGTACTTCAGGATAAGCTTCAGGAATTGGAAAAATACCTCTTACTTGCCAAGTGATCTGACTGAACAGTAACTGGCATGTATCCTCTAACCATATTGAGCATAGAAGATGGAAGTAACCTTCTTTGAAGATAGATTAGGCAGGAAAAGGGCCCTTCCTAGCAGTCTTATAAAGAAGCTTTGGGGTTTACCTTAACCCTGCATCCTCTGGTGTACTGAGTATGTCCAAGCTCTCAGTCCAGCTCCTTACTGCCTGCCAGACAGAGATATAGGCACAGTACAGTGCACCTGATAGGATAGTTGTAGACTTATCTAGCAAGCCAAGTCTGGAATATCCAAGATCCCACCGATGAGCTTCTTCAGAGAATAGTATGCTATTTCCCCTACTAGGCATCGCAGGTATGCCTGCTCCCTTTTGACTGCTGTTCATCCATGTCTTTCACCCCCATAAACATGGATCTCTTATATCCCGATCCTTTTGCCTTACCCAATGCAGATTGGATGGTTGGTCTTCTTCAGGATCCTTGTCTCTTGGTTTAAGGTGGACTTTCCTGTATCTCCTAGTGCATTCTTCACAACATAAAGAGGTGTTCCACCTTTTAAAGAGTTGAAACTGTCCAGAAGCCTAATAGTCACATCCACCTTTTCTCATCTCACCCCTTTAGGTCCATAAACCAAGGTTGAGGCTGAGCTTGCCTTATGTTACTGAGTGTGTGATTAGGAGGATCATAGCTCTCTTCACACTCCTAAGAGAACTAGGCCTAACTTAAGAGATTGTATTGGGTCCTAAATGGCTTTGGAAACCCTGCATAGCTCTTTCATTCTCATTCCACCTCAGTCATGTCTGCTTTGAGCTAGAGCTTTATCACTTACACCACTAAGAAAGTGCATCAAATCTCTGAGCTTTGATTTCTCTAGTTGCCAAGTTTTCCCCTGGCAGATCCACTTGGCAGGCCCTTCATAAAGACAGGAAGGAGGGCAATCCTGGAAATGAGGACATGTAGGTAAGAGGGGAATGGGCTTTCAGTCGGGAAGAAGGAATATACTAAGTGAATTCTCAACATGAGTTTGTTAAGCAATTACCTTGTGGATAGATGGACCAGGGGTGGAAAGAAGGTCAAGTGGCTTTGAGAGTAGCTGCAGACACAGGGCTTCTGGGAAACTTAAGACACAACACAGAGTTGAATGGACTTTCTTTGCCATCTAGAATAGGGCTAGCTATCGATTGGTTGTTGATGGAGTTTCTTCAAGCACATTTGGTCTGGCCCTGTCAAGGCAACCACTGGCAGGACTCAAAACTCAATAAATCCAGCTTTTTTCACAGCAACATAAATTTGTATTTGTTGTTGTTGTTAAGTACTGTCAAGTCAATTCCAATCCATAGTGACCCTGTATAGGGTTTCCAAGGAACTGCTGGTGAGTTTGAACCTCCAATCTTGCAATTCAAACCGACCTGTGGTACAGTGCATTAACCCACAGTGTCACACCAGGACTCCTAAATTTATATGAAGTAAAGTTATATACAAATGGCTCTTGGCAGAAAAATTGATCCCCACCCTTGACTTAGACTCTGGTCAGGATACAGGAAGTGGAGGCATGTGGATGGCTTTGGGAGATATTTATGAAGTAGAACCAAGAAGACTATATGACTAAAGGAATGTAGGGGAATGAGGGAGAGAGATCAAATGTAATGATATCTAAGTTTTAGGCTAGCCTTTGTTCCAGAAGATTTCCAGAGAGTAGTGATCACACCTCATGGGGAGGGGGAAGGGGACTTAGGCTAAGAAGGAAGATGTTGTGCATTGCATTGTGGTCTCCAAAACTGTATGTTGAAGTCCTAACCCCCGTATCTTCAGATTTGATCCTGTCTAAAAATAGACTTTTTTTTCCTATGTTAATGAAGTCATATAGCAGTGGTGGTGGTTGTGCGATGGAGTTGGTTCCTACACATAAGGACCCTATATAAGGTTTCCAAGGCTGTCAATCTTGACGGGAGCAGACAGCCTCATCTTTCTCCTATGGAGTTGCTGGTAGAACCAAACTGCTGATCTTTCAGTTAACAGCCCAATGCATAACCAGTAGGTAGGTCTTACACTTTGTCTTTTTTGATTGGTGTATCATAAAGGGGAATACAGACACAGAAAGACAGACCCATACGGAGTGGTTGCGGTGGGAAGGAGGCAGATGCCATGTGAAGATACACCTATAAACAAAGAAGGAACACCAAACTTTGAGGCTACGGGGAGATGAAAGAGACAAGGATTTTCCCCGAGGGTCAACAGACAGAGAACCTTTCCCTGCTAACACCCTGAATGAGGACTCCCAGCTTTCAAAACCCTGGGGAAGTTCTTGTTCTTTAAAGCCACCCACTAGTGGCATTTTTTAAATGGCAATAGCAGAAAACTAAGACAGTGGAGTCTCCCACAAGAGGAATGTACAATGGTGTTTCAGTCTTTGATGTAAAAAACATGGAACACTTATACTATGTGGAGTGAAGTGCCCAGTGGGCAAGGGTCCCTTAAAGGAAGAAAGCTTCGGTTTTATTTCTAGATTTCCTCTGACATGAGGAAGCCATAAATTGTTACATTATTTGGAGAAGAAGAGCTGCAAAGACAAATGTCCCAAGCCAGGTCACTACATTGAAGACTGGGGATGGGGGAGGAGAGCACAGCATGGGCAGGTAGGAGAGGAGGGACTGTGGCAAACATCAGGGAGAAGGGAGCCTAGGCCTGGATGCCACCTATCTTTCTCTGGTCTCTTGAGTGCACAATACTCTCCCATCCTGTGGCACACTTCTGTGCTTTGGATTGATGATTTACTTGCCTTTTCATCCACTGAGGCCAGCCTATTTTTCTGTCCCTGATCTTCAGCCTCCAGGTCTATCTGGATTCTGGGATCTAGCTGCCAGGACCCATGAATTGTCCAGCAGCTGCTGATCCACAGCCTCTTCCAACAGGAAGCAGCTGACCAAGAAACATGGAATTAAAGTTGCATTTTAGATTCTGAGACTTAAGGTTGCTATTTTATGAAGCCAGGCACTGTGTTAGTGCCTTATGTTTACCATCTCATTTGATCTCCAGCAATCCTCTGAGTGTTACCATCTCTGCTTTACAGGTGAGGTGATGGAGGCTTGGAGAATTAGGTGACCCGTCCAAGGTCACACAACTTGTAAGTGGCAAAGTCAAGATTCAAACCCAGGTCTGTCTGATTCTGAAGCATCTGCTTCATTTTAATCTCTGTTTCTGCCTTCATACACTTGACTGTGGTTTCTTCCCTGAGGGATTTTTGTTGTACCATGTCCTGCTACTGTCCATCAGCCAAAGGTAGGACATCACCACCCCAATCAACCCCTACAGCAAAGCTCACTTGATTTGAAAAAAGAAAGAGAATGAAAGAAAGCTCAGATTCAGAGAATTATGCCAATCATAAGCCTCATATCATTAAACATCTGCTCAAAACCTTCTATTGTTTTATGATCTCCCCCCCGCGCCACTCTAACCTCATTCCTCACTGAACAAGCCTAGCCAGACTCACACTTGTCAACATTTCATTGACCTAAGCCAATCATGGAATCCTGCTATGGTGCTCTAAGATAAAGCACTGGACTTCAAGGTTGGTTTGAACCACAAGGTTGGTGGTTCAAACCCATTGGCTGCTCCTGGGAAACCCTATGCAGGGTTGCTATGAGTCAGAACCCACTCAATGGCACTTAACAACAACAACAAGCAAGTCATGACAAGGGACATGGAAATAGGGGAGCAGTGAAGATTTAGGTCAGTCGACCATTAAAACGTTCAGTTCCTATGAGGTCTAGTTGTACAGATAGTCCCCAGCTTACAACATATTTGAACTATAATGAACTTCACTTCTAACTATCCATTTCTGGTTTTGTTTCAGTACAGTTAATCATTAGTCCTGATGTAGTTCTGTGGGATAAAGCACTGGACCGCAAGGTTGGTTTAAATCACAAGGTTGGCAGTTCAAATTCATTAACTGCTCCTTGGAAATCCTATACAGGGTTGCTATGAGTTGGAATAACACTACAGCACTTAACAACAACAACAATCATTAGTAATATGTACTACATCATGCTTGGAAAAGGGGAGGGTCAGCGAAAAAAAGGAATACCCTTAACTAGACGGACTGACACAGTGGCAGCAACAAAGGACTTCGACATCACAGCAATCATGAGGATAACACAGAACTGGGCAGTGTTTCGCTCTATTGTGTATAGGATTGTTGTGAGTTGGAATTGACTCAATGACACCTAACAACATACAATGTTGCAGCACATAATTTGCTAATGTCGTCATATCTGTAAATTTCTATGAAACATTTCCAGTCCTAAAGACAAGTAAAGGAGCCCTGGCACTGTAGTGGGTTATGCATTGGGCTGCTAACCACAAGGTCAGTAGTTCGAGTCCATCAGCTGCTCTTCCAGAGAAAGATGAGGCTTTCTGTTCTTGTGCAGATTCATGGTCCCAGAAACCCTGTACAGGGCTGCTATGAGTCAAAATACATACAGTGACAGTGGGCTTGGACAAATAAAGATTGGATTTATAAACATAATGACAATAAAAGACAATAATAATAATTAAAACAACAACAACACTTTAATCAGTTATTCAACTTACGTCAGAACTGCCTCATGATGAAGTCATTGGAAGAGAATCCCATCATATGTCAGAGACTGCTTGTATGTCTTTTACTTTAGTTAATTTGACTGGGGCCTTTGTTCCTTACAATCAAACCATTTCTGATCAAGGCAACTCTTTTGCTTACTTACCTAGTACTTCTATTACGGAAGCACCACAGTGGGTGGCTTTAAAGAACAGAAATTTATTACCTCACAGTTCTGGGGGCTAAAAGTCCAAATCAGAGCTATGAATTTCTTGCTTGTCAGTAGCCCAGGTGTTCCTCTATTCCTTGTTGTTTGTTAGCATAGCATCTGTTTTCCTTGATTTGTGTGTGACTATGTGTTTATTCTGGTCTTTTTTTTATAATGCAGAAGTGATCACATTGGCACAGTTGTATTAACAAAACAAAAGAAACCCTATTTCCAAACATGATCACATCCATGGGTACAAAGGCCAGGGATCCAGCACATCCAGGTATTTTTGGTGGAACAAAGTTCAATCCTTAATCGCAATCAAAAATGAACTCATTTTCCTATCACTGCTCTTGAGATGTCAGGATATGACAGTTTGACTTCCTTTGCATCTTTCTTGTGGCATAAGACATGAAGCCAAAAGCTATGCTGGAACTCTTAGCAAGCAGAAGACATGAACCAAGAGAGAAGGGCTCTCCCAGATGCTATGTCCAAATCAGCACATTTTCAGGAGACTGGTGAACTCTACTTCATCCTGGCAAAAGTTATTTTCAATGAGCATGTCTTGATGGCAGTAAGGGGATGGCGTACAGCAGGCTTTCAGTCTGTGGTGGTTCTCAACATCAGTTGGAGTGTCAGACAGGAATATCTGTCTAGGGATAGCATGAAGTAGACCCAAGAGTCAGTATCCAACAGATCAAACTGGGAATCTGCTTTAGGTTTAGACGCAGAAGAGAACTGGAGGGAGAACCAGACATTAGGCTCATGGCAAGAGATGGATCACTATCCAGAGACATAGGTTGAATGGGTATGGGAAGAAAAGTTTTAAAGAGAATATTGGTACATGGGTATTTACCTTTCCTGCGTACACAATTATGTACACAGTGGGCAAAATGGTGAAAACGTCTTAGATATTATCAAGCATGGTAATGATTTGGCAGGCCTGGTGGTCTCAGGGGACGCCATAGTCAATTGGCATAACATAGTCCACAAAGACAATGTTTGGCTAGGGTGAGCAGTGTCTGGGATCCATAAAACTTATGAGCGGCCATTTAAGGTGTAACTATTGGTCTCTCCATGTGCAGAAGAAAAGAATAGTGATGAGAACTGAAGATACTTGGAATCAATTAGTCCAACAGACTAATGGATCATATGAACATTAGTCTCCACAATTCTGAAACCAGAAGAACTAGACAATGCCTCGTTACCACTACCAACTGCTTTGAAAGAGATCACATTATAAGTTCCCATATAAAGCAGTAGAAAATGTGGAATAGAACTCAGAACTATTTTTTTAAAAGAGACGAGGCTTACTGATGAAAAAGAGACTGGAGGAACCTGAGACTTTGGCCTTCAAGCACCCTTCAGGTCTGGGATGGAACTCACCCTCATGGTCCAACTTTCAGCCAAGCAGTTGATAAGCATACAGGGGGACAACAGCACCAGTAAGGTATGCTCACTATGAATGATGGCAGGGTCAATCGTTCAAAATCAAAGGGCAACATTTCCCTAAGGACAAAGTTGAAAATGGATGGGAAGGTGGATGGAATGGAAATAAGAACCACAGGGAGGAAGTGGGATAACTTTTTGCATGGAGGGGATTGCAATCCTTGAGATGAAACAAAGTGTATGATTTATTGAATGTAAAACTTAAAGTCTTGTTTATAAACCTTCACTCAGTTCACACTAAAAACTAAAAAGAATAAAGAAAAAGAAGAAGAAGAAAAATGCAGGCTCCATGCTATCTGCTGTGCATGGGGCAGCTATGAGTAGGTTCCGACTCGATGGCACCTGACAACAACAACAACAATGCTATCTCAGGCCAACCCCGACATGAGAAAAGGGGTAGCATCCTATTCCCAGATGTGGGGCAACTCCCGAGTCCTTCCAGATCTGACTTCCAGAGCTGTGGGGTAGGACCTTGAGGGACAGAATGGGTTTTTATCCTCAGTGAGAATGGGGCAGATGGGTACTACAGAAGCAAGCATCCAGAAGCTGGATATCCAGATCTGAGCTAGTTCTATTCCTTCCCTTCCTCCCACTTCTTTGGAGGATGGGAACAATCTGGGATGCCCCTGCTTCCTGCAATTGCTGCTGCAGAATTATTGGTGGTCCCTGTGGCCCTATCCCTCACTTGCAACAACTGCTCAGGAGGCAGATCCTTAGGAGCTTTATGGGTGATGAGGCTGTATGGAACAGAGCAAGTTTGACTCCCTGACCCCTCATTGAACTGGCAGCAGAAGAAGGGAAATCAATTGTGGTCACCTGAGCAGCAGGAGAAAGCAGGCAAGAGTAACGGGAAACTGTCAAGGTCATTTTCTCACCCACACAACAGGAAAGAGGAGAAAAAAAAAAGCCAATAACAACAATGATTTGGTATTGATGTCCACTATGTGGCAGGCCCTGGGCTGAATAACAGGTCAGGAAAGTATATAAGATATGGTTCTTAAATTGGTCCAGCCTGGTTGAGTTTGGGGGTGGGGCACACATGTAAACATATAAATACAACATGCTGTGCCTTGCATGGAGTCCTGGTACGGTGCTTTCACACAAGCACAGGACAGTTAACTGAAAGGTCGGTAGTTCAAACCCACAAACCTCTTCTCTGGAACCCCATGCCAGGTTTCTATGAGTTTGAACAGACTTGAGGGCACATAACAACAACATCATGCTTTGATTGTATTATCAGGAGGGACCAGTCTCTGAAGAAGGACATCATACTTAGTGTAGTAGAGGATTAGTGAAAAAGAGGAAAACTCTCAACTACATGGATAGACACAGTGGCTTTCAACAATGGACTCAAACATATCAGTGATAGTAAAAATGGTGCAGGACAAGGCAGTGTTTTGTTTTGTTGTACATAGGTCACTATGAGTCAGAAATGACTCAACAACACCTAACAACAAAAACAACATGATGGGAGAAAAGACAGAGTAAAATTACAAAAGTTAAGATTAGCCAGCTTGGTCAGTGAGGACAGATCCACCAGCATGAGATGGGTTATGCTGCAGTAACAAACAAGTCCATGTCTTAGTGTCTCCACTGGGAGATGGTAGAGGACTCTGCTCCATGTTATTGTTCTTACTCTTTACCCAGGTTAAAAGAACAGCTGCTATCTGGAATGTTACTGGTTACTGTGAGTCTTAGTTACCTACTTTGTTAGTTGTCATCTAAGTCATCCCATGGGTATAAGAGTAGAACTGTGTTCCATTGGAATTTCAAGGGTGTGATCTTTCAGAGATAGAGCACCAGACCTGTCTTTCAAGGTACCACTGGTTGGATTTGAACTGCTAGTAGTCAAGTGCTTATTAATCAACCATTTAATAGTATCACCCAGGAGATTCATCTAAATTACTGAGTACTGTTATAACAGAAATATCACAAGTTATTGTTGTTAGGTGCCATTGAGTCTGTTCTGACTCATAGAAACCTTATGCACAGCAGAATAAAACATTACCCAGTCCTGTGCCATTCTCAAAATCATTGCTAAATTTGAGCTCATTGCTGCTGCCACAATGGCAATCCATCATATGGAGTTCTTAACT
The DNA here is from genome assembly GCF_000296735.1 of Chrysochloris asiatica. Taxonomy (NCBI): domain Eukaryota; kingdom Metazoa; phylum Chordata; class Mammalia; order Afrosoricida; family Chrysochloridae; genus Chrysochloris; species Chrysochloris asiatica. Next base: position 553,823 of record NW_006408624.1, on the reverse strand, counting down.
TTTTTGCTGGCCCTCCACTTAACAAAGCATGATGTCCTTCTCTTGGGACTGGTCCCTGTTAATAATATGTCTGAAGAATGAGAGATGATGTCTAGACATCCTAACATCTAAGCAATATTCTGGCTGTACTTCTTCCAACACAGATTTGTTTGTTCTTCTAGCAATCCATGGTACTTTTCATACTCTTCTGCAACATCATAACTAAATACCTCAACTCTCCTATGATCTTCCTTTTGAAGGTCCAACTTTCAAATGTATATGAAGCTATTGAAAATATCATGGCTTGGGTCAAGGGACTCTTGGTCCTCAGATAGAAATTTTTGTTCTTGAACACTTTAAAGAGATTTTGTGTAGCAGATTTACCTAATGCAATACATCATTTGATTTCTTCCCTGCTGCTTCCATGAGTGTTGATGGTGGATCCAGGCAAAATGAAGACTTTGACAACTTCAATCATTTCTGCATTTATCATAATGTTATTTATTGATCTACTGGTGAGGATTTTGTGTTTTTACATTAAGGTACAACACATACCGAAGGTTCTGATCTTTAATCCTCATCAGTATATTTTGTTTTGTTCTTTTCATTTCTAGGCTAACCTACTTTTTATTTAATGCAAATTACAATAACAGTTAACTATTTCCAAATCAAATCACATAGAATGAAATGTACTTACAAGGAGATGTGGAAAGGGGGGGAAATTGAGCATGCATTTCACAAAAATGCTTATATTTCCCATCCAGAATCTTCTGAGGTGGAAAATCTCCATTTGTAAGGACAAACAGACCAGCCAGAAAAACAGAAGATACTTCTTGAAAGAAACTCCAACAAGAAGAATAAAAAACAATAATGGCAGTCCAACTGACTACTACAAGAACAAGCAAGTTGCTCACTCAGGAGATATCAAGCAAGTGGTCGGGTCACCTCAGGGCAAACCCCCTTCCAAGACTGAAACTCACTGGGAATACACGAGCAGACACCTGCTCTTCCTGGTGACCCCGTTGGTCACCTATAAGGGGAAATGAGGGAAAAACAGCAAAGAAGCTGTGAGCTAAATCTGACTACGTTCAATAGACTCCTATGAACCCAGGTGGAGACCTGGTTGGCCAGTAGTTTAGCAAGACCTGGGGACTTCTGGGCCCAGAGACAGCAACATAGCCACAGAGGACTAGAGTGGAGAGTGAAGCATCCAACTGATAAGAAGTGAGGGCATATGCACAATAACATCCACACTTGCAGATAATACCCACTTGACCTGGCTTCAATGGCAGGATGATCAGAACTTGACTAGAAGAAAAAATATATATATGAAAAGAGTAATCTGATGCAATTTGATGAACTCGACCTACACCTATGGATGCAGTAGCTCAAAAGAGGGAACAAATCTTTACAGCAAGTATCATTCTCAACCCCTCGTTACACATGGTAGACAGGGTTAGGCAACTTGGACATTGGCTACCCAAAATGGGGGCGGGGGGAGCACTACAAAGGGAAGAAGTGACTGGCTTACAAGCTTTCAAGAGGGAGCTTAGATCCAGAGGGCATGGAGGACGGTAGAATCTCCACTGAGTAGTATCCAATCTATCTGGGCAGGACTGATGAAAGGAGATGTGGATAGGTCTCTTGTGATAAAATAGTGAATAATTGCTATCAGGACTGACTGTGAGGATTTAAAATGTAAAGATAGATTATTTGTAGCAAAAAGAGGGGCATGGTTGACTTTGTAGTCCAGGAGCAGAGGTCCCTGGGCCATCAAGGAAGAAGAATGGAGTGCAGGACCCTACCCAGAGAAACAATGATGCCAGAGATGGAGGCAGAGACGATGACATGGAGAGATGTAGTGGTTGAGGAGAGGGAGAGGGGCTGTGTGCATATGACCCAGGGGCAATCTTGTGGGGTGTAACATTTGGTTTGTTGATGATGCATGGAGGGGATTATGATCATGGCAATGAAATGATATATAATAGGATGAATGTAAAGCTAATGTTCTCCCATGCAAACAATCACATAATTCACAATGAAAACTTAAAAAAAAAGTTTGTATTTAAAATGAAAATAAAATCAATCATGAGACATTTAAGTGGTAATAAAATAATGTTATACAGCTTTTGCTTTTCCTTTATATCAAGACAGATTTGCACAAGTGTTTCCAATAGTTTGTATACAACTTGCAGTCCTTTATATATATATATGTAAAGAATACAAAAATCCTCACCACTGGACCAATAAATAACATTCAAATCAATGGAGAAAAGATTGAAGTTGTCAAGGACTTCATTCTTCTTGGATCAAGTATCAACACTCATGGAAGCAGCAGTCAAGAAATCAAATGATGTATTGCATTAGGCAAATCTGCTGCACAAGACCTTTTTAAAGTGTTGAAGAGCAAAGATGTCAGCTTGAGAACTAAAGTGCTCCTGACCCAAGCCATGGTATTTTCAATAATCTTATATGCATGCAAAAACTAGACTGTAGGAAGAACATAGAAAAATTGATACTTTTGAGTTATGGTATTGGAGGAGAATATTGAAAGTGATATGGGCTTCCAAAAGAATCAATAGATGTGTTTTGGAAGAAGTGCAGCCAGAGTGCTCCTTGGAGGCCAGGATGGCCAAACTTCATCTCTCATACTTCAGACATATTGTCAGGAAGCTCCATTCGCTGGAGAGAGATATCATGTTTGGTAAGGTGGAAGGTCAGAGAAAAAGAGGAAGACCCCAATAAGATGGATTGGCCAAGTGGCAGCACTGATGGACTCAAGCATGGCAACAGTAGTGAGGTTGGCTCAGGATGGGGCAGTGTTTTGTTCTGCTGTGCATAAGGTAGCTATGGGTCAGTACCGACTCGATGGCACCTAACAACAACAATATATATTGTTTTAGATTGGTTTAAGATGGAAGTGGTCACATTATTTGGTATGTGTGTGATCCATTAGCAACACATTTATAAATGCAGATTTCACTGGCAAGCACATTTTCGTGCATCTTTCTGTATCTGCATATAGACAGATATAAGAAAAAAAATAGCATTTTTAGTTAGCACAAGGAAGTCTGTTTTGTCAAGCTAACCCCTTATGTACTGGTTGTCATTTTGCTTTTGTTGTAGAGCAACAGAATTGAATAATCCAGTCCTCTTTGTTTTCAGAAAATAAGGTTGCATCATATGAACATTGCAAGTTGTTAATGAGTATTCCTCCAATCCTGATACCTGGTTTCTCTTCATACAATCCGGTTTCTTGAATTATTTGCTCATCATCAGATTGAGTAAGTATGGTGAAAGAATACAACCCTGGCGCACACCTTTCCTGATTTTAAACCATCCAATATCTCCTTGTTTTGTCCAAACAACTGCCTTTTGGCTGATTTACAGGTTCCTCATGAGCACAGTCAGGTGTTCCAGAATACTCATTCTCTACAATGTTGTCCACCACTGGACCAATAAACAGCATTCTTATCAATGGCGAAAAGATTGAAGTTGTCAAGGACTTCATTCTTCTTGGATCAACTATCGACAGTCACGGAAGCAGCAGTCAAGAGATCAGACGACATATTGCATTAAGCAAATCTGCAGCACAAGACCTTTTTTAAAGTGTTGAAGAGCAAAGATGTCAGCTTGAGGACTAAGGTGCGCCTGACCAAAAACCATGGTATTTTCAATAACCCCATATGCATGTGAAAGCTGGACAGTGAATAAGGAAGACTGTAGAAGAATTGATGCCTTTGAGTTATGGTGTTGGAGGAGAATACTAAAACTGTCATGGGCTGCCAAAAGAACCAATAGATCTGTTTTGGAAGAAGTACAGCCAGAGTGCTCCTTAGAGGCCAAGATGGCCAAACTTCATCTGTCATACTTTGGACATATTGTCAGGAGGGAACAGTCGCTGGAGAAGGATATCACTTTTAGTAAGATGGTGGGTCAGAGAAAAAGAGGAAGACCCCCAACGAGATGGATTGGCCAGGTGGCAGCATCGATGGGCTCAGGTGTGGCAACAGTAGTGAGGTTGGCCCAGGATCGGACATTGTTTCATTCTGCTGTGCATAAGGTCGCTATGAGTAGGTGCCAACTCAATGGCACATAACATCAACAACAACAATATTGTCCATAACTTATCATCAGTCACATAGTTGAAAGCCTTTTCATAGTCAATAAAGCACAGGTAAACATCTTTCTAGTGTTGTCTGCTTTCAGCCAAGACTCTCCGGACATCAGCAATAATATCTCTTGTTCCATGTCCACATCTGAATGCAGCT
>NW_006408624.1:533833-547443 GCF_000296735.1 Chrysochloris asiatica | reverse complement strand
TCCATATGTTGTCTTTTACATTGTTTTAAAAGGGTATTTGCAATGGAGAATTCACTGGTCTTGCAAAATTCTATCATGTGATCTCCAGGTATACTTTCCAACTACAGATTCTTCTTTGTCTCCAACCTTTGCATTCCAATTACCAGTCATTATCAAAACATCTTGATTGCATGTTTGATCAATTTCAGACTGAAGAGGTTGGCAGAATTCTTCAATTTCATCATCACCGACTTTGGTGGTTAGTATTTAAATTTGAATATTAATCATATTAACTGTTTTTCCCTGTAGGCATATGGATTATTATCCTATCACAGACAGCATTATACTCCAAGATAGATCTTGAAGTGTTCTTTTTGATGATGAATGTAATGCCATGCCTCTTCAATTTGTCATTCCTGGCTTAGTAAGTCATATGATTGTCAAATTCAAAATGGCCAATAGCAGTCCATTTTAGCTTACTGATGCCTAACGTATCGAACTTTATGAATTCCATTTCATTTTTGACAACCTCCAAAATTCCTAGATCTGTACTTTTTACATTCCGTGTTTCAGTTATTAATAGATATTTAGAGCTGCTTCTCCTTGATTTGAGTTGTGCCCCATCAGCAAATGAAGGTCCTAAAAGCTTCACTCTATTCACATCATCATGGTCTACTCTGTTTAAGGAGACATTTCCTCCCCAGTCATATTTTGAGTGCCATGCAACCTGAGGGGCTCATCGTCTGGTACTATGGATGATAATATTCTGGTGCTATTCATCATCTTTCAAAATTCAATATTCTGGTGCTAACAGAATTCTACTGCTATTCATAAGGTTTTCACTGGCAAAACAACCAGAAATAGTCCACCTCTCCTTCTTCTTAGTCAATCTTAGTCTAAAAGTTCAGCTGAAACCTGTCCACCATGGTTGACTCTGTTGTTGTTAGGTTCCATCAGGTTAGTGCCAACTCATAGCGACCTTATGCACAGCAGAACGAAACACTGCCCCATTCTGGGCCAACCTCACTACTGTTGCCACACTTGAGTTCATCGATGCTGCCACTTAGCCAATCCATCTCGTAGGGGATCGTCCTCTTTTTCTCTGACCCTCCACCTTACCAAACATGATATCCTTCTATAGTGACTGGTCCTCCTGACAATATGTCTGAAGTATGAGAGATGAGGTTTGGCTATCCTGGCCTCCAAGGAGCACTATGGCTGCACTTCGTCCAAAATGGATCTGTTGGTTCTTTTGACAGCCTATGGCACTTTCAATATTCCCCTCCAACACCATAATTGAAAAGCATCAATTCTTCAGTGGTCTTCCTTATTCACTCTCCAGCTTTCACATGCATATGAGGTTATTGAAAATACCATGGCTTGGGTCAGGTTCACCTTAGTCCTCAAGCTGACATCCTTGCCCTCCAACACATTAAAAAAAAGTCTTGTGAAGCAGATTTGCCTAACGCAATATGTCGTTTGATTTTTTGACTGCTGCTTCCATGAGTGTTGACAGTTGATCCAAGAAGAATGAAGTCCTTGACAACTTCAAACTTTTCTCTGTTGATAAGAATGCTGCATATTGGCCCAGTGGTGAGCATTTTTGTTTTCTTTACAATGAGATATAATGTATACCAAAGGTTGTATTCTTTGATCTTCATCAGTAAATGTTTTAAATGCTCTTCATTTTCAGCAAGCAAGGTTGCATTATCTGCATATCGCAGGTTATTAATGAGCCTTCCTCCAATCCTGATGCCATGTTTTTCGTCATATAACCCAGCTTCTCAGATTATTTGCTCAGCATACAGGTTGAATAAGTACGGTGAAAGAATACAACCTTGTCACACATCTTTCTTAATTTTAAGTCATTCAGTGTTCCCATGTTCTGTTCGAACAACTGTCTCTTGGTCCATGTACAGATTCCTCATGAGCACAATTAAGTGTTCCAGAATACTCATACTTCACAATGTTGTCCATAGCTTGTCATGATCCACACAATCTAAAGCCTTTGCATAGTCAATAAAGTACAGGTAAACATATTTCTGATATTCTCTGCTTTCAGCCAAGATCCATCGGACATCAGATATCCCTCGTTCCATGGCCTCTTCTGAATCCGGCTTGAACCTCTGGAAGTTCTCTGTCAATGTATGCTTGCAGCCATTTCTGTATTACTTTTAGTAAAGCTTCACTTGCATGAGATATCAAAGAGATTGTCCGATGATTTCCACATTCCATTGGGTCACCTCTCTTTGGAATGAGCATAAATACAGTTCCCTTCCAATCAGTCGGCCAGATAGTTGTCTTCCAAATTTCTTGGCAGAGATGAGTGAGTGCCTCCTGTGCCACCTTACTTCTTGAAAGATTTCAATTTTTACTCCATCAGTTCCTGGTGCCTTGTTCTTTGCCAATTCATTCATTCATTATCATTGGCACTTGATCATAAGCTACCTCTTGAAATCATTGAACATTAACCATTTCCTTTTGGTACAGTGACTCAGTGTATTCCTTCCATCTTCTATTGATGCTTTCTGCTTCATTCAATAATTTGCCCAGAGTATCTTTCAATAACAAAAGTTGAGGCTTGAATTTTTTCTTCTCTTCCCCCAGCTTGAGAAACGCTGAGCATATTCTTCCTTTTTGGGTTTCTGAATCCACATCTTTGCACATTTTGTTGCAATATTTGGCTTTATCTTCTTGAGCTGATCTTTGACATTTTCTGTTCAGCTCTTGGACCTCCTCATCTCTTCCACTTGCTTTAGTATCTCTATGGTGGGGAGCAAGTTTCAGTGTTTCTTCTGACATCCATTTTGTTCTTTTCCTTCTCTCTTGTTTTCTTAATGGCTTTTTGCTTTCATCATGTAAGATATTCTTGATGTCATGCCACAACTCTGCTGGTCTTCATTCTTTAGTGTTTAATGTATCAAATCTGTTCTTTAGATGATCTCCAAATTCAGGTGGGATATATTTAAGGTCGTATTTTGGCTCTCGTGGACTTGTTTTCATTTTCTTCAGCTTCAGTTTGAATTTGCATATGAGTAATTGATGGTCTGTTCCACAGTCTGCCCCTGGCTTTGACTGATGATATGGAGCTTTTCCATTGTCTCTTTCAGCAGATGTAGTCAATTTGATTTCTATGTATTCCATCTGGTGAAGTCCATATGTATAGTCGTCTCTTATACTGTCTAAAGAAGGTATTTGAAATGAACAGATCATTGAGTTTGCAGATTTCTATCATGTGTTCTCCATCATTTCTATCACCAAGGACATATTTTCCAACTACTGATCCTTCCTCTTTGCTCCCAAACTTTACATTCCAATCACCAGTAATGATCAATAAATCTTGATTGCATGTTTGATCAATTTCAGATTGAAAAAATTTGTAGAATGCTTCTATTTCATCCTCACTGGTTTTAGTGGTTGGTGCATAAATTTGAATAAAAGTGGTATAACTGGGCTTTCCTGTAGGTGCATGGGTATTATCCTATTACAGACAGCGTTGTACCTCATGACTGATCTGGATTTGTTCTTTTTAACAATGAATGCAACACCATTCGTCTTCAATTAGTCATTTCCAGCATAATAAACCATTTGGTCATCAGATTCAAAATGGCCAATACCAGTACAGTTCAGCTCTCTAATGCCTAAGATATCGATGTTTATGTGTTCCATTTCATTTTGACAATTTCCAGTTTTCCCAGATTCATGCTTCGTATATTCCATATTGTGATTTTCAATGGATGTTTACAGCTGTGTCTCTTCATTTTGAGTTGTGCCCCATTAACAAATGAAGGTCCCGTGGGCTTTTCTCCCACGGGCTTTACTCTTTTTGTGTCATCATGGTCAACTCTTCTTTGAGGAGGCAACTCTTCCCCAGTTACATTTTGAGTGCCTTCCAACCTGAAGGACTCACTTACGGCACTATATCTGACAGTGTTTCTCTGATATTCATAAGGTTTTCAGTGACTAAATATTTGGAAGTAATTCGTCATTCCTTTTTTGTAGTCTGTCTTCATCTGGAATCTCATCTGAAACCTGTCCACCATGGTGACCCTGCTGGTATTTTAAATACCAGTGTCATCGCTTTCAGAATCACAGCAACTCACAAGCTACCACAGTACAACAAACTGACAGATGAGCAGTTGACCTTGCCATTGTGTAAAATACCAGTGGCATAACTTCCAGCCTCCCAGCAACACACAAGCCACCACAGTACAACAAGCTAACAGATGAGTTGTGTATGCCATAAGTGGGTATTTTAAAGAACAAAATGTATTGTCTTACAGTTCTGGGGCCTAAAAGTCCAAATCAAGGTCTGAGCCATCCATTCCTTCTTTTTATATAATCCCAGGAGTTCTTTGTTTCCTTAGTTTGTAGATAATCCTTATATGGCATCTGTCTTCCCCCTTACATATTCTTATATCTGTGTCTAATCTACTCTTTTTATAAATCAGAAGTGATTAGATTTGTACCCAGCATATTTGGGCATAATATAATTTACCTAACAAAGAAAACCCCATTTCCAGGATTACATCCATAGGTGGATTAGAATAAGCATTCCAATCCATATTTTGGGAAGACATAACACCACCATCACATCATTGTGCCACAGGGAGATGAAGATATTAGAGAGTCTTATGTTATCAAGAGAATCAGTCTCTGGAGATCATGCTTAGTAAAGCAAAGGTCAGATAGATTTATACAATGACTTTAATAATGGGCCTACTTTTATGAGGATGGACCAGGCAATGTTTCATTCCATTATACGCAGGGTTTTTTAAGTCAGAGCTGACTGGACAGCACCTATCAATAACAGTCTCATATTGACCAGTAAATGCTCAGATCCAGCACTGATTCACTGGCCAGGTCTCATGACCCCAAATACACAAGGCCAAGGAAATGCAATCCTATTGTGTTCCAGGGAGATGGGGGAAATGAAATATTGGTAAGTTATGCTACTGTGGAACTGTAGAATATGCACTGGACTGCCAACTGCAAGGTTGCACCATATGCTCCTTGGCCAATACAGGGTTGATATGAGTTGGAACCAACATGATAACAGTTAACAATAACAACAGTGTTCATGACTGCCACAGATTCTTGGAAGTGTTTCATGGAAGAGAAGCACCTTGAGATGAGGCTTGAAAAAAGAATAAGCAATGAGTCAGGGATTGGGAGACACCTTCTAGGCTGTGGAGGCTTCATGAAGACATAAAAATGCAAGGCATGCTCCCCGAGCCTTGAGGACATTAGTGGAAGCTGGTGGCCAGTGCGGTGGGCAGTGGTGGGAGATGACTCTGGCAGACTCGAGTGAAGCTTATAGTGAGCTTTGTTGAGGAATTTGAGCATATCCTCCAGCAGTGTGCAGGCAGCAGGCATCTTGAGACACCACTGTGCTGGGGATGCTTAAAAGGGAAATGCCTCGGAGGATTCCGGGAGAGCTATCTTGGGCACTCTGCTTCCGAGGCCAAGACCTGCACTCAGCTGGCCTCAGTGCTTCCTGATCTTTGTTTCCCTGGATAATGCTTTTTATAACTCTGTAATCTCCAGTACTTGCTTTATTTTAAAGGTTTTTAAAACATGCTGTGTGACTAGGGTGTCATTAGATAGTCTGAGCTGGGATTTTTAGGGTGAATGCAAATGTGCATTTTGTTGGTCTTTGAGAGAGTATATAGGAATGATATCATTGTTGCCAAGAGTTTGAAAGGTCTGAGCAGCATCAGAAGTCCTTCCCAGGCTTGTACATCCCAAATCCCCACAAGGCTGAGAGAGGGCAATAGGATGTGTTGATGAGACTTTTGAGGGCAAATGTCTATGAAGACCACATGCAGCTGCATTTTCAAGGTCCCATTTCCCATCTTTCTAGATCATTCCCCTGTCAAAATAAAGGGAGGATGCTGAGCTGGAAGGTTATTATGCAAGAAGTTGCCATGTGGGAAGTGTTTAGCCAAATAAATCTTTGAACTCTTTGAGCCACACTTGAGGGATCGCATCACGACAGATTATTCACAGATAGTGTGATTCACTGTTACCAAAACTCCTTATTGTCAAGTCGATTTGACTCATGATTACAGAGTAGACTTGCCTTGTAGTGATTTCTTGGCTGTAACCTCTATGGTAGCAAATCACCAGGACTTTCTTCCATGGTGCTACTGAGTGGTTTCAGATTGCAAACCATTCTCACTATTACAAGGAACACTTATCACCCTCTGGCCTGTTTCTACAGATAGGAGATGGCTTCACTTCTGTTTCCCAGGAGGGGAAAAAACAGACTCTTGATGTCTCCCTCTTCTAATGTACTGTGTCCCCTACTCCTGGAACTGGATTCTCCATGTTGGTGAGCCTGGTACCTGCTGGCCATGTTTCCTGGGAGAAAGGTTGCTGCATTACAACACTAGGTTAGTCTTGCTTTCGTCTCTCACACAGACGCAGCTGACCTCACAGTCAAGGAGGAGAAGCCAGTTTCCCACTCCTCCCTCCATGCTGTCAGCTCACCTTCAAGGAATGCCATCTTCCATTCTGGAGCTGGATGGGGAAGGCAAGTCAGTTTTGTGCTATGGGGTGACTGTCTTAAATACATAGGGTAGGGAGCAGAACTCTGCTTTAACCTTATGCTCAAGCTCCATTCTCGCTGTGAGAGGTACAGTAAGAGCCCTAAATAAAGTTGATCATTGGTTCCCATTTGGAAATGTGTGTACATATTCTAGAATTCAGAAGGAGGAAGGGTGAGTGACCACCACTTTTAACTACCAGCACTCAACTTTGACAAATTTCCTAAGGCTGATTGTTGTTGTTAGGTGCCATCGAGTTAGTACCAACTCATAGCAGACTTATGAGCAGCAGAACGAAACACTGCCCGGTCCTGAGCCAACCTCACTATCATTGCCATGCTTCAACCCATTGATGCTGCCACTTTACCAATCCATCTCACTGGGGGTCTTCCTCTTTTTCTCTGAACCTCCACCTTAGCAAACATGGTCTCCAACTCCAGAGACTCATCCTTCCTGACAATATGTTCAAATTATGAGAGACAAAGTTTGGCCATCCTGGCCTCCAAGGAGCACTCTGGCTGCACTTCTTCCAACACAGATCTGTTGGTTCTTTTTGTAGCCCATGGCACTTTCAATATTCTCTTCCAACACCACAACCCAAAAGCATCAATTCTTCTATGGTCTTCCTTATTCACTGACCAACTTTCATGTGCATATGAGCTTATTGAAAATATCATGGCTTGGGTCAAGTGCACTTTAGTCCTCAAGCTGACATCTTTGTTCTTTAGCACTTTAAAAAGTTCTTGTACAGCAAATTTGCCTAATGCAATTAGTCATTTGATTTCTTGACTGCTGCTTCCATGAGTGTTGATAGTTGATCCAAGAAGAATGAAGTCCTTGACAATTTAAATCTTTTCTCCATTGATAAGAATATTGTTTGTTGGTACAGTGGTGAGGATTTTTGTTTTCTATATATTAAGATGAAATCCATACAGAAAGCTATGTTCTTTGATCTTCAGCAACAAATATTTTAAATCTTCTTCACTTTCAGCAAGTAAGGTTTTATCATCTTCATATCGCAGATTGTTAATGAGTCTTCCTCCAATATTAATGTCACGTTTTTTGTCATATAACCCAGCTTCTCAGATTATTTGCTCAGCATACAGGTTGAATAAGTATAGTGAAAGAGTTCAACCCTGTTGCACACCTTTCTTAAATTTAAACCACTCATCTGTCAGTTTATTGTGCTGTAGTGGCTTGTGAGTTGCTGTGGTTCTGGAAGCTATGCCACTGGTATTTTAAATACCAGCAGGGTCACCCATGGTGGACAGGTTTTCAGATAAAGATAGACTAGCAAGAAGGAGTGACGAACTACTTGCAAATATTTAGTCACTGAAAACCTTACATATAGCAGAGAAAAAAAAGGCCGGTAAGCCACATGATTTCTGTCTTCTCAGTATTGGCCCTGGTGATTCCTGACAATGATTCTGGTAGGAGTTGTTGTTGTTGTTGTTAAGTGCCGTCGAGTCGGTTCCGAACCATAGCGACCCTGTACAGGGTTTCCGAGGGTGTAAATCTTTACGGGAGTAAAAAGCCTCATCTTTCTCCCAAGGAGTGGCTGTTAGTTTCGAACCGCTGACCTTAAGGTTCGCAGCCCGATTCATAACCACTACGCTACCAGAGCAGGACTGGAAACCAAGACTGTGGTTAGATTTGTGTTTTAGAAGAGAATACCTTGCAGGGCTAAGTTAGAGGAGAAGGGATGGAGACAGAGGCTTAGATAGAAGAGTGACAATAATCTGAGTCAGAAAATGCCTGAAAAGAGGTGTACCACTCAGGATTCAACCAGAATGATAGCACCAAATTTTGTTGTTGTTAAGTGCCATCGAGTTGATTCCAACCCATAGCAATCCTGCATAGAATTCCTGAGGAACAGTTGGTGAGCTTGAACCACCAATCATGGAGATCAAACCAACTTCGCAGTCCAGAGCATTAACTTACAGTGCCATACCAGGACTCCAATAGGAGATATTATTAAGATATTTAGTTCAAGGAATTGGATTACACAACATTGGAGGCTAGCAAGACAAGACCAGAACCCATAGAACAAAGTGTCAGGAAGGGCAGGGACTCTCATCCTCAAAGCTGATTTCCACAGGTACAATGTCTACCTCTTCAGGGAAGCCTCAGCTCAGCAAGTGATGCTTTTCAATTGATTCAGTCAGGCCCACCCAGATTATCTACAATCATCTCCTTTACTTAATTTAAATTTATGATGAAAATTTCGCACATTTCTAAAATGCCTCCATGGCGGCACCTAGATGAGTATTTGAATGAATAACTAGGGGTCACAGCCAAGTTAACAAATAAAACTGACCATCTTAAAGGCCCTATAAATATAAAGATCTCCTTATATCAGAGACCTCAGTGTTTTAGAACAAGACTTATCAGAGAGGTATGCACAGAGCATTTGGCTTTGTCTTATTCATTGTCATAAAAACAAATGAAGTTCTGGTTGGCTGGATGTCAATTGTCATCTGAGCTAACAAGGACACTGACTAAGAGAACATAGACAGTGTGTTACAAATCGACTTGGAGTCCAAAAGAGGAATTTGTACAGCCTCCAAGAAGAAGTCCCATAAATATAATCTCTCATGTTGCCTTACTTGTAACCTGAGGAGTCTAATACCTATTTCAGAGGATGTTTGAAGATGAAATGAGCTACCATGGGGACACATAATTTGCAAGATGTCATACACACCATGCTAGTGGAGTGGTTTCTTTCTGATAACCCCATTGCTGTCAAGTCAATCCCAACTTATGGCAACCCAATGTGCTTCAGAGTAGAACTGAGCTCCATAGAGTTTTCAATGGTTGATTATTTGGAAGTACATCACACGGTTTTTCTTTTGAAGCACCTCTAAGTAGACTCCAACCTCCAACCTTTTGATTAGCAATTAACCATGTTAACCATCCATACTACCCAACGACTCTTTCTTTCTGATAGATGCTATAGGACTAATTTATAAGCATCAGTCTTCACTTCTGAATGTCATGTATTACCAATCACTTAGAGTTTTGTTAATATTCCAGGTTCCAACAACAGTGAAACCTAACTTTAAAAAAACATGAACCAATATTCTATAAAGTTGCAAGAAATTATTTTAAGAAGTGTGCTAGAAATGACATTTTATGTGCCTCAATTTGTACATAATCACAGAAAACACCCACTTATATTCTCACATTTAACTGAAATGTCACCTCCTTGTTAGAGGCTGCCCTAATATCTCTAGGCCTGGTTATTTGCTTCATCCCAAGACGACTGCTAATGATAACTGTCCATACACAGACTTAAGCTTTGGCTCCCTGCCTCAGCCACCCATCACCTATCACATATCTTATCACACATTCTGGCCCTTCACATCCATCTCCTTATCCAGCATCCACATTCCTGGCTGTCAATGTATTTGTAGCTTCACTCCTTTTGGTGAAGGGAACAGGAAACTTGTTCCCATCACATCTAATGTCTGCTGTACCTGAGAATGACCTTAACCCCCGGGTGTCCTTTTCTCCAATGGGTGCCACCATGTATTATTAGACTTTGGGCTGAATGCTATACATGGATTGGTTCAGTTATTCTTTAATATAATACAAATGACATCTAATGTGTATATATTTATCTAATACTTTCTATGTTTAAAGGAGCACAAATGGTTATGCACCCAGCTACTATCCAAAGGTTTAAGATTCAGAATAATCTAGAAGCATCTTGGGAGAAAGGCCTGGTGATCTACTTCTAAAAAACCACAGCCATTGAAAATCCTTTGGAGCACAGTTCTACTTTGAAACACATGGATTGCATGTATTAGAACCAACTTGATGGACAATGGTTTGTTTGTTTTTCCTATGTTCCAGGCAATTTTCTAAAATATTTAGTGCATATAAACTTATGTGATCCTTATAATAACTCTATGAGTAGATACTATTATCATCCTCATTTTACTGATGACAAAACTGAGCTTAAAGGACCTACTCAAAGTCATACAGATCAGTAATCGACAGAACCAGGTTGTAAATGCAGACTCATCTAACTCCACGGCCAGTGTCCTTTACCATAAGGCATTGCCTTCATAAAACAGCCTGGAAATTTCTGCTTCCATTTTACCTTCTGCTACCACCTCCCCACTCCCCAACATACATACATACACACACACATACCTGAGTGATTACTCTTTGTTTGGAGTTTGGGATGACCCACATTTTATCATTTGTGTTCATTATTCCTTTCAACCAGTCCATCTCCATTTCTCTCTTGGTTTTCTCCCCAGAGTCACAGAATCCCAACAAGTCTTACAGCTGTGTCTACACCATCTGTGACACTTGGTCCAGGCTTCCATTTCTTCATTCATTGCACTGCACTGTGTTTATCCGATTGCATGTCTGCCTCTTCCTGGCCTGTGAGCAGCTTTAGGATGGAGATTATGTGTTATTCACCATCCTTTCCTCAGACCCCAACTCAAAGGAATCAATGACAGAATGAGTACCTCTGCAGCATTAGTTGGGAAACCCCTTCTGAAGGACAGGGTTAAAATAAGACCAGTGGGAAAAGTTAAGGAGATTCATGGGGGCTGGATGAGCCTTCTTAACTGTTGGCTGAATATAGATTGGAGAGTGGCAATTTTCCTTCCACCAAGAGCTGGAGCAACTGATTTAGCAGAAGAATTCATATCAGGGCTGTAGTTCTTTCCAGAGTCAGGGGAGCCTGCCCCTGCTTCTGTGCAAGTATCATTGCCCAATCTTCTCTGTCATCTGCATTTATTTAAATGCACAGTTAGTTCCCAGTGCATAAAATAAAAGAAAGCATGGGGGCAAGAATAAAGGAAGGAGAAGAGGAGAGAGAGGAGAAGATGAAGAAAAAAGGGGGAAAGGTGGGGAGATAGGGAGAGAACATTTGAGAGGCTCCAAGACTCAGCTATTCAAATCAACAATCAATTAAAAAAACTGTTTTCAATCAACTTGATTCTGATTCATGGTGACCTTATGCATGTTAAAGTAAAACTGTAGTTTTTCTATAGTTTTCAATCAATGGTTCTTTGGGAGTAGATCCCTGGGCCTTTCTTCCAATATACCTCCAGATGGACAGAAACTTCTAACCTTTCCATTAACAACTGTGTATATTACTGCTTTGTTTTACCACCCAGGAACTCTAATCACAGGTTAGAGGGTTCTGATAGCATCTCCACCAGAATCTTAAATTTACCTCCTATGCAATGGGCATTAACAAATATCCCCTAACTCTAAACTCTGCCATGAAATAGGATTTAGGTATGAGTCAAGAATGTGATAATTCTATCAGATCGTTCCTCCTTCCAAAGAATATCACATATCTTCTTCAGTTGTTTAGCCAGATTAAGAGAGCTTTGCTCTGAGATGGAAATAATTATCCACTAGAGTTCCGGGGGAGCTGAGGAGGGGACCCACTGTGGGTAACCCACCAGTCTCACACTGTTCTTATTTCAGGAAGCCATTGGAGTGGGACTGATTGTACCATGCCTTCCAGAAGGCTACTAGAAAAGGCAAGAGTATCTCAGCAGAAGTTGCAGCTTTGGGAGAAAGCAGGGCTTGAACTAGAGCAGCTATGTGAAAATTCTTTGGGTTCTTGAAAATTAGAGAGAATGCTAAAGGACTTTTGTATGTGTGGTTTAAATCTATTGGTATTAACCATGCTAGGAATTCAAATTGAGAGTGTTTAAAGACACCCAAATACACAAGCACATACTCCTTTTGCCCTCAGAGCAGTGACGACATTGCACATCATATAGATGATGGAGAATTCCACTCCACTGTTGTGACAGAATAAGAGTAGAAAAGGTAAATGACACCTTAATGTTTTGAAAACAAAAGTTTTGATTTCTCTGACACTCTATAAAGGCATTGAGTTCCTCTGTGGGTCCTTGGATCACATTTTTAAAATCTCTGAACCAGAGACATGGCAGAAAGTTGTACTTGATGGAATTTCTGCTATAACTGTTCAAGATTTCAGATAAGACACTGCACTCACAAAATAACATCTGTAATCATGGGGAAGACCCTGGCTCTACATGATTCATGACATTTGGGGGACTGGACCCAATTTATCTACATCTGACAGAGC
Source organism: Chrysochloris asiatica (assembly GCF_000296735.1). Lineage (NCBI taxonomy): Eukaryota > Metazoa > Chordata > Mammalia > Afrosoricida > Chrysochloridae > Chrysochloris > Chrysochloris asiatica. The sequence goes on along the minus strand of NW_006408624.1, from coordinate 534,822 downwards.
CAGTTCCATGTACCATCTAGGCTCAAGCGTGTTTGTTCTGAGGTCAAAAACTCAAGTCTATCCCAAGGCCTTCAGCTTGACAGCCGTGTCTCCTCCCCACTGAGGTCAGTGTCTGCCCTTAGCACCCATTCCCCTCCCTTTCTGTGGGCTGGAGGAAACAAGATGCCATTGCAATCAAAATGAAATGTCAACTTTTTTAAAACCCAAGAAATAGCTGTAATTTGCAATGAGACAGAATGCAATTAGCACACACTTGTCAGAATGAGAGAACTTTTTTTTTTTTTTTTTAATTTGGAAGCCCTGCATGCCAGGGTTTTATTAAGACAGAACTTATTCTTGCAATTCCACTTGCCTTTTGCCCCATTAAGGTCCAGACCAAGGAGCTCTGGTAGTATAGTGGTTATACATTGGGCTGCTAGCTGCAAGGTCAGAAGTTCAAATGCCCCAGTGACTCTATGGCAGAAAGATGAGGCTTTTGGCTCACATAAAGATTTACAGCCTCAGAAACTGTATGATAGGAGGAGCTTAATGGTGGCTAGGGTAGAGGTGCACTGAAGTTCGCAGTCAGCCATACCACAGAATACCAGACAAAGCAGATCTAGTACAGAGCTCAAAAACTAAGAACCACATAGTGAAGAATATTTTAAAAGTTTGAAGGCTTATAGCTAATGGCACTTGAAGCTGAAGTAAGAAAAAGCATACTTTTGAATCTGCAGGGCTCAGGAGCCCAGAGCCAACATCTTGGGCAACACCGAACGGCAAGACCAAGCAGGGCAGCAGAAACACCATGGAAACACTCCACGGGAACCTTGGAGCAAAGGTAGACAATACACTTTGTCGGTTTTGCTTTGTTCTGATTTTCCTTCCCTTTTTTGGGGGGAAGGTATCTGGTCATTCATGTCATTATGGTCAACTCTACTTTGAGGAGGCATTTTTTTCCCCAGTTGCATTCTGAGTGCCTTCCCACCTTCCAGTCCTGTATCTGACAA
>NW_006408624.1:507057-509133 GCF_000296735.1 Chrysochloris asiatica | reverse complement strand
TGACCCGGGAGTAGGCTTGTAGGGTATACCCTTTGGTTGGTTGATGATGCATGGAAGGGATTGTAACCATGGCAATGAAACAATATACAGTAGGATGAATGTAAAACTAATGTTCTCCCATGTAAACTATCACATAATGCACAATAAAACATTTTACAAAATAAGTTTAAAAAGAAAGAAACTGTATGAGTCAGAATGGACTCAACGGCATCCCACCATCAATGTCCAAATCAGTACAATTATCAGGGGGTTAGGGGAGGATGCTATGAGCAGCCTGAGGAGTGTCATGGGGGAGATTTTGAGTGACCAAAAGTGCTTGGAACAAAGCAACCCGAGGGCACCAACCCAGGAGCCTTCAGCTCGCTAGACTAGAAGTCCATTTTATAACCTTTGCTTTGGGGCAGAAGGGAAGAAAATCAGTGAATATGGTAAATAACAACAGTGTTCACAGTGCTTGTCTGGTCACCTTGTCAAGGTTCTGGGGATGACCTTGAGGGGCGGTGGGGGGGGAGGGGAGTGGGAAATGACAGTTTAGGATGGCCTTTATCTTGTTTCTGCTTGGGCTGTTTTAGGTGGTAGTTCAATTGGAAGTTTGGTCGTTTGAACCACCAGCATCACTGATGAAAACAGCCTGGTTTGTGGCCACTATTCTACAATCTTCTACAATCACTGCTGCCTCTGTTGCCCTACCTGGCCTTGGAGTTGACACGGGTTTGCCCATGAACCTCATTGCTTCTCTAATTGGTGCTTCTTCTGATAGGGGTAGGCGTTACCTCTTTCCAAGGAGTCTGCAGCTCATAGATTCCCACGAGGGGTTCTCTACTGGACCCTTCATGTGTATCTACAGTCTGTCTGGATACTCTTCTGCAGGTTTCAACAGAATAGGCACGACCTCTAGATAAGATACAAGCACAATTTTATTTTTGCTCTTATTCTCCTTTTTAAATTTATTCAGTGAGGAAATTTTTTCCCTTGCCGGAGGATGAAATCTCCAATTCAGGCAGGCTCCATAATTTTCTGCCGGCTTTTAGGTAATAAAACATATCTCTGGTCACTTTAAACCACAAATGGAGTCTCAATTCAGTAATTAAAATTGTCTAGTTCTAGATGGTAAAAATTGTGAGCTTGCTTTAGTGGCAGTCTTTCTTCTCCTTCTCGGTTTGACTCACAAAGGGGACCTTCGTGGTGGGGAAGTACTCTTACCAAGCCTGGTGTGTCTCCTTCTCTCTAGGTTGTAATCCAGGGTTCTGACCCCTTTTTTTGGCTCAGTGGGAGGTAATAATTGGAGGATAGTAACACACAACCTTTCGTTGTTATTGTTGTTGTTGTTATTAGGCACCATCCAGTTGGTACTGACTCATAGCAACCCTATGCACAACAGAACAAAACACTGCTGGGTCCTGGGCCAACCTCACGATCGTTGCTACGCTAAATCCATTGCTGCTGCCACTGTGTTAATCCATCTCCTTGGGGATCTTCCTATTTTCTCTGACCCTCTACTTTACCAAGCATGATATCCTTCTCCAGGGACTGGTCCCTCTTGATAACATATCTGGAGCACTTGTGACAGCCTTCCAAGGCAGAGCATTTGTCTGGGTCCATTGCTTTCTAGGGAGTGGGTGTGTTGGCTGAGGCTGAGACTTCCTCTCTGGCCATCACTGTTGGTTCTTTGGGAGCATGCCTGTAGTTCTATTTGCCCTATCTGTGATGCAGACCTTTGACATGTAGCTGCTTACCTCTAAGTTTCTAGTCTGTCAGCAGTTTGTTTGTTTGTTTGTTGTTTTTGAAAGTTATTATTGTGAGGTTTACATGGGAGAACGTCAGCTTTACACTCATCCTATCGTATTTTGTTTTATTGCAATGATTACAATCCCCTCCATGCATCATAAAATAACCAAAGGGTACAACACACAGGTCTGCCCCGCGGCCGCCAGCACAAAGCCCTTCTCCTTCCCTGAGTCTAGTGTCCCCAGTCTCTCCATCTGTCCATGTCATCGTCACTGTCTCCATCCCTGGAATCACTGACTCTCTGGATGGGGTCCCGTTCTCTGTTTTCACTTGATGGTCCCAGGGACC
>NW_006408624.1:492572-493188 GCF_000296735.1 Chrysochloris asiatica | reverse complement strand
CTCCATTTAAGAGAATCTATTGTCTCCTGTAATCTACCTGACATCGACATCACCTGGATCTCTGTTCCTACATTTATCCCATATTTGACATTGATATTATTTTGATCTTCGGTTGACCTCCCAGCTCTTTTGAATTCATTGTTGTAGTTTTGTTCTATTCTGAACTCTGCTATTTGGCAATTGAGTTCCAGGTGGTGCTGCCTGTCAATCTCTGGTTGTTGTCTGTTCTTGTTGGCTTTCAGTCCAAAGAACTCCCTTTAAGATGTTTTGAAGTGCTGGATTGGTTTTGACAAAATCTCTTGGATTCTGTTTATCCTGGAATGTTTTGATTGCACCATCGTATTTGATTGATAGTTTTGCTGGATAGATGATTTTGGGTTTGGCAGGTTTTTCTTTTAGGGTTTTGTATCTGTCTCCCCATTGACTTCTTTCCTGCATGATTTGTGCTGCAAAGTCAGAGCTTAATCTGGTTTGCTTGCCTTTGTAAGTGACATTTCTCTTTTCCCTGGCTGTTTTTAGGATTCTCTCCTTGTCGTTGATTTTGGAGAGCTTGATTATTTTATGTCTTGGTTACTTCCTTTGGTGTCTGTCCTTCCTGGGGTAAGTTGGGTTTTTT
>NW_006408624.1:487739-489687 GCF_000296735.1 Chrysochloris asiatica | reverse complement strand
TGGTAGATCCAGAGCACTGGTGTTGTTCTGTGAGTGCAGCTTCTCTGGGTTTTCAATCCCTGTCCCACAGAGACTTTCCTATTTGGCTGTGCCTGCTGCCCACCCTATCTACAGTTTCTGCTGCAGAGAATTCCCTCACTGGGATCCCTTTAACCCAGTCTAGATGGTCCCTTGATAGAATTTGGAAAGTTCCAGGTCATTGTTCTCTTTTCTACAGGGCCATGGGATCCCGAGAAAAGGCTCAGATAATAGGAATGTATCAGCCCTTCACTGTCCCTTCTGCTTGCCAGCTCATGCTGGTGTACAACCTTTTGTTTGAGACTCCACAGGTATGTCAGACATCAATTTAAGGTTCTCAATTCTAGGTATTCCCAGGCAGTACAGAAATCAATGCACTCAGCTATTAACTGAAACCTTGGCATTTTGAGTCCACCCAGAAATTCCTTGGAAGAAAGGCATGGCATTATACTTCTGAAAAATTACCCATGAAAAACCTAGTGGAGTGCAATTCTGCTCTGATATACATGGGGATGGAAGAGACTCAATGGCAAATCTTTTTTTTTTTTTACTGTTTTTAATATTTGACATAGTTTCCTTGTTAGTTACTTCTTAGAAATAGAATTTCCCTCTCCTTAGCCCCTGCCAATAATCCTATTTCCTCAAGTCTTAAAGATTTTTGTTTAAAACTTTCAAGGTCACTATTTTCAATTTTTATTATGAATACTCAGATCTACAAAATGAGTGACACAATGAGCACTCAAACACTCACCCTCCATCTTAATAATTATGTCCTCTCCCCAAGAGCATTTCCTCTACATCTCCAAGAGAAACTAGGATCTTAAATTTAGTGTTTGTCTTCTCATGCCTATTTTTAATATTGTATCACCTATCCTCTATATTTTCTTTGGATCTTTTATATGCATTTATATAAATGATGTCATATTGTGTGTATCCTTGTGTGACTTGTTTTCTTTATTCACTGTTATGTTTCTCAGAGTCATCTAGGCTGCTTTAAGTAGCTCTAAATCCTTTAGGTCTGCCTACTATCCCATTGGATGGATTTCTAGATCCATTCTTATAATGAAGCACATTCTAATTTTTTTATGAATGAAAGTTATGGCTCTCCGAAGATTCACAATCCTGTGTCTTAGAACACATATACAAGAGCTTCAGATGGATTCACCTAGGAGCATAATTATTGAGTTATAGGGTACCTGCATCATCAGCTCCACTGGCTGTTGTCAAATCGATCACAAAGGTCACTTGTGGATTTTATTTATGCCCAATACATTGTTATAGGTGTTCTGGAGGACATAAGTATTGTTCTTGGCCTTCATTGATCTTAACACTCCTGAGATTCACAAGCTATTTGCATACAAAGACCATGTTAATAAGTTTGGTACACAAAGTAATGAATAACCTCTAAAAGTTGTGCACATCCTAGTCCCAGCAATCTGTGAATATGTTATCTTTCATGGAAAAGGGACTGTACACATGTGATTCAATCAATGATTTTGAGATGGGAAGATTTCCTGGATTGTCCAAATAGGTTCAATGGAACCACAAAAGTTTATATAAGAGGGTGGGATGAGAGTGAGTCAAAAAAGACAATGTAAGGATGAAAGCAGAGGTTGGAGTAATGTGGAAAAGGGGCTTTAACCCATGGCATGTGGAGAGTCTATGGAAGCAGGAAAAGTTAAGGAATTGGATTCTCCCCTGAAGCCTCCAGAAGGAGGTAGCCCTGTAAACCAATTTTAAACTTCAGATCTCTAGAACTTGTAGGATAATAAAGTGTTGTTTAAGGCACCAGGAATGTTATACAATAAACAAGGCCAAATGAGGACAAAATTGAGAAGACAAAACTTGTCTCTGATGACACAAATGCCCACAAGAGTGCCTGACTTATAACAGGCATTTAATAAATGTTTAGTCCCTCCTCCCGACCCCC
>NW_006408624.1:482660-483809 GCF_000296735.1 Chrysochloris asiatica | reverse complement strand
AAAATGTATCCATCTCTTCTAAGTTTTCAAATTTGTTGGAGTACAACTCTTCATAGTATTCTGTTATTATCCTTTTGATTTCATTTGGTTCCGTTGTGACATCGCCCATGTGGTTTCTAATGCGTGTTATTTGTGTCTTCTCCCTCTTTTCTTTTGTTGGGTTTGCCAATGGTCTGTCAATTTTATTGATCCTTTCAAAGAACCAGCTTCTTGTCCTGTTGATTCTTTCTATAGTTTCTCTATTTCATTTATTTCTGCTCTAACATGTATTATTTATTTTCTTTTGGTGGCTGTAAGTTCCCTCTGTTGGTCAGTTTCTAATTATTGTAGATGCTGTGTTAATGTGTTAATTTTTGTTCTTTCTTCATTTTGGATGTGTGTGTTTATTGCAGAAAACTGTCCTCTCAGCACTGCTTTCACCATGTCCCAAAGAATTGGACATGTTGTGTTTCCATTGTCATTTTTTTTCTAGGAACTTCATGAAATCGCGTTTAATTTCTTCTACTACCTAGTCGCTTTTCAGCAGGGTGTTATTCAGTTTCCATATATTTGATTTTATTTCTTTGGTCTCCCTATTGTTGACTTCTAATTTGATAGCATTGTGGTCTGAGAAGATGCTTTGTAGTATTTTAATATTTGCAAATTTATGGAGATTTGTTTTGTGTCCTAAGACATGGTTTTTTCTGGAGAATGTTCCCTGTGCACTGAAAAAGAATGTGTATTGTGCAGTTGTTCGGTGGAATTCTCTGTAGACATCTATGAGGTCCAGTTATTTAGTTCTTCTGTGTCTTTGTCAAGTTTCTTTCTGGTTTTTCTATCCATTTTTGAAAGTGGTCTATTAAAATCACCCACTATTATTGTAGATTCATCTGTTTCTTTCCTCAAATCTGTTAGAGTTTGCTTTATATATTTTGGAGCTCTTTCATTGGGAGCATAGATATTTATTATGGTTATATCATCCTGTTCAATTCCCTTTATTCATGAGATAATGTTCATCTTTATTTATTATGCTGGTTTTTGCCTTAAAGTTTATTTTATCAGAGATTAGTACTACCACTCCTGTTCATTTTTTACTGCAATTAGCTTGGTATATTTTTTTCCATCATTTTACTTTTAATCTGTTTTTGTCTCTGTGTGTGAGATGTGTCT
>NW_006408624.1:479286-480737 GCF_000296735.1 Chrysochloris asiatica | reverse complement strand
ATATAGGGAGAGAAAGAGTCCCCCCAAAGTAGATACCAAAAAAATAAAATGAAATCAGGACAAAGCAAAACTGACAAAGTGAATTGTCCACCTTTGCTCCAAGGTTCCTGTGGCTTTTTTCCATGGTATATCTGCTGCCCTGCTTGCTCTTGCCATTTTGTCTCACCCAAGTTGTAGGCTCTGGGCCGCCAAACCAGGCAGATTCAAAAGTATGGGATTTCTTACTTCCACTTCAAGTTCCACTAGATATAAAACCTCACAATTTTTAAAGACTCCTACCTATGTGATTCCAAGTTTTGGAGCTCTGCCCTGGATCTGCTTTGCCTGGTATTCTGTGGTATTGTTGATGGCGAACTTCACTGCACCTCCACTGTAGCCACCATGAAGTCCCACCTTCCTAATGGTACTTTTAATATTCTTCTCTAATACTATTACTGAAATGCATCAATTCTTCTACAGTCTAGCTTATTTAGTCGAACTGGTCCAAGGTCAGATTTTGGCTTTCTTGGATTAGTTTTAATTTTCTTCAGCTTCAGCTTGTTTTGCATATGAGCAATTGATGGTGTGCTTCACAATCTGCCCCTAACCTTGTTTTGGCTGATGTTATGGAATTTTCCACCATCTCTTTCCACAGATGTAGTTAATTTGATTTCTCTGTATTTGTTCTGGTGAGTATCATGTGTATAGTCATCTTTTATGTTGTTTTAAATGGTATTTGCAATGAATAAATTATTGGTCTTTCAAATTCTATCATGTGACCTCAAGCATCATTTCTATCACCAAGGCCATATTTTCCAACTACTGATATTCCCTTTGTTACCAACCTTTGCATTACAATTGCCAGTAATTATCAACACATCTAGATTGCATGTTTTATCAATTTCAAACAGAAGTTGGTAGAATTCTGCAATTTCACTATCACTGGCCTTATTGGTAGATGGGTAAATTTGAATAATAGTGGTATTATCTGGTTTTCCTTGTAGGCATTTAGATATTATCCCATCACAGACAACATTATACATCAAGATATTTCTTGAGATGTTTTTCTGATGATTAATGTGACACCATTCCTCTTCAATTTGTCACTCCTAGCATAATAAACCATACGATTGTCAGATTCAAAATGGATAATACCAGTCCATTTCAGGTCACTAATGCCAGGATACTGATTTTTTATTTGTTACATTTAATTTTTGACAAGTTCCATTTTTCTTAGATTCATGCTTCACTCATATCATGTTCCATTTATTACATATTACAGCTGTTTCTCCTCATTTTGAGTTGTTGCCCCATTAGCAAATGAAGGTCCTAAAAGCTTTACTTCAATGATGTCATCAATAATCTTTGAGGAGGCAACTTTTCCCCATTCCAATTTTTTGACTGTCTTCCCACCTGAGGGTATCATTGTCTGATATATCTGACGATATTCTAGTGTTATTCATCATGGCTCA
>NW_006408624.1:477107-478166 GCF_000296735.1 Chrysochloris asiatica | reverse complement strand
GCAAGTTTAGGTTGAATCTGATAGAAGTTCCAATATTTTTAAGAGAAAAAATGTGACTTTGAATATATCCCAACTGAATTTAGAGTCCCTCTCAAGAACAGATTTGACACATTAGACACTAATGACCAAAAATTAGAAGAGTTGTAGGCTGATACCAAGAACATCATACAGGAAGAAAGTAAAAGGCCATTAAAAAGACAAGAAAGAAAGAAAAGATCAATATGGATGTCAGAAGAGACTCTGAAACTTGCTATTAGTGTAGAGAAGCTGAAGCAACTGGAAGATATGAGGAAGTTGAAGAATTTTTCAGAAAATTTCAAAGGGCAGCTCAAAGATAAAATATTATAATGAAATGTTCCAAGACTTGGTGTTTGAAGCCTAAAGAGATGAATATACTCAATATTTTTCAAGCTGAAAGAACCTAAAACAAAATTCAGGTTGTATAATATTGAAGGATTCTATTGGAAAAGTGTTGAATGAAACAGAAAATATAAAAAGAAGATGGAAGGACTATTAAGTCACTCCACCAAAAAGAATTGATCGATGTTTAACCATTTCAAAATGTAGCTTATGACCAAGAACTGATGGTACTGAAGGAAGAAGTACAAGTTGCTGAAAGAATTGGTATTAAAAATAAGATGGCAGGAATTCACTGAACACAAATTGCAATCTTTCAACAAACTGATGCAGCTCTGTAGATTCTTACTCCTCTATGCCAGAAAAGTTAGAAGATAATTACCTGACCAACAGATTGGAAGATATTCATATTTGTATCCATTCCAAAGAAAATAGAGCCAATGGAATGCGGAAATCATCAAACAATATCATTACTATCACATGGATGTACACTTTTACTAAAGATAATTCAAAAAACGATTTTAGCAGTGCATTGACAAGGAACTGCCAGAAATTCAAGTCAAATTCAGAAGAGAAAGTGATGTCAGATTGATCAACACTGAAAACAGAGAACAGAAACATTTTTACTTGAGCTTTATTGACTATGCAAAGTCTGACTATGTGGATCATAACAAAATGTAGATAACATTGTGGAAAATGGGG
>NW_006408624.1:471560-474792 GCF_000296735.1 Chrysochloris asiatica | reverse complement strand
TGGGGAAATAAAATGAGAAGTTGGATTATGTGAAGAAGAATCTAGCATTAGGTTTGGAGGGAGACTCATTAGCAACTTTTGATATGCAGATGAAACAACCTTGTTTGCTAGAAGGAAGAACACTTAAAACACTTACTGTTGTTAGGTGATCAAGTTGGTACCAACTCATAGCTAACTTATGCACAGCAGAACAAAACACTGCCTGATCCTAGGCTAACCTCACTATTGTTGCCACACTTGAGCCCATTGATGCTGCCACTTTGCCAATCCATCTCGTTTGGGGCTTCCTCTTTTTCTCTGACCCTCCACCTTACCAAACATGATTTCCTTCTCCAGCAACTGGTCCCTCCTGACAATATGTCTTCAGTATGAATTGCAACTCATTGTATATAAAACAAAAATTCTCAAAACTGTACCAGTAATTAACATTATGAAAAAAATGAGAAGCAGATTGAAATTGTCAAAGACTTCATTTTACTTTGATCCATTATCAACACCCATGGGAACAGCAGTCAATAAATCAAAAGAGGTATTGTATTAGGTAAATTTACTGCCCCAAACTCTGTAAAATGTTAAAGGATAAAGATGTCATTTTTTTGTTTTTTTAAGTTTTTATTGTGAATTGAGTGATAGTTTACATGGGAGAACACCAGTTTCATTGCAGTGATTACAATTTCCTCTGTGCATCTCCATTCAATCATTCAACGGTATTTACTGCTATCCCTCCCTGGGTTTGGGGTTTTTTTTTTGTTTTTTTTTTTGTTTTTTGTTTTTTTAGTTTTGGGGGGATGTTCACCAAAACACTGATGAATATATAATCATTTAAACAACCAAAGAGCACGTTCTACAAGCCTGCCTACTGGCCTCCAGCACACAACCTTTCTCTTTCCATGAGTCTAAAGTCCTTGGCTGCTCTATCTCTCAATGTTATCATCTCTACCTCCATCTCTGGTGTCACTGCTTCTCTGGATAGGGTCCCACATTCTATTCGTGCTCTTCTCCTGTGATGGTCCTAGTGTTTTTTGTTCCTGGACTGTAAGATTAACTACTGTCCCCCTTTTGTTACAAAACTTCTACCTTTACAGTTGTGACAGTCACAATTAGTCATGATAAAATTACTTGCTATTGAATCATAAAAATCTTATCCCCATCTCCTTTCACCAGACCTATCTAGACAAGATAAAAATGATTCAGTGGGGATTCTACCTTCCCCAGCATATTCTGAAGCTAAACTCCCTCCTGAAAACACGTAAGCCAGTCCCTTCATGCCTTTATAGCCCCCTATTTTAGATGCCAATGTCTATATTGTCCATCCCTATCAACCTTGTATACAGAGAGGATAGGATTGATACTTGATATGAAGACTCCTTCCCTCTCAATTGGTATTTTCAGCTACTACATCCTTAAGTACAGCTCAAGTTCAGTAAATTTTAGCAATTTTCACTTGTTTCCTTTATCAAAAATACTTTTTAAATTTTCTTCTAGTTGAGTTCTGGTCATCAAGACATTGAAGCTAGATCAAATGGGTACTATCTACAAGTTTCAGAAGTCTCCAGGTTTCACCATACTTCAGCCCAACCAGCCCTTCCTCTTCTTCTCTTTCCCATATCCAGCTGTCCAGGAGTCTATGGAAAGTGGTTGAAAGCCCATATCTTCATTGCTGCCTTTACCCCACTTCCACTCACCAGCAGACCAACATGGTCACCAAAAAGGTTACATGCCTGGTCATGTGTTCCCTTTGAGTTTCAGTCTTAGAGTGGGGCTTGTCCTGAAGTGACTTGATTGCTTGCCTTAATGACTTGGTAAACAATAAGGATGTCATTTTGAGAACTAAAGAGTACCTGACCCAAGTCATGATATTTTCAATCGCCTCATAAGCATGTTGGACAATAGTAAGGAAGACCAAAATTCATAGTGTTAGAGAAGAATATTGAAAATACCATGAACTGCCAGAAATACACACAAATCTGTGTTGGAAGAAGTACAGCCAGAACGCTCTGTAGAAATGAATATGGCAAGACTTCACCTCTCATACTTTGGACATGTTATCAGGAAGGGTCAGTCCCTGGAGAAGGGCATCAGGCTTGGTGGAGTGGAGGGTCAGGAAAAAAGTGAAATACCCCCAGTAAAATGGATTGACATAATGGCAACAACAATGGGCTCGCATATAACAATGTGTGATGGTGCAGTTCAAGGAAGTGCATGGGGTTGGTATGAATAGGAATCAAGTCAACAACATCTAACAATAACAACAAAAAGTCATTGTCCAGATGTCTGAATGCCTGCATTCAAATACACTCACCAGTACCATAGAAGACAGGCCTGATGACCTACTTCGCTTAAGATTTCAACCAAGAAACCCTATGGAGCATTTAGTTCTACTCTAACACATGGAGTCACCATAAGTCGGAATTAACGCAATACCAACTATCAGCTGTTACCACAAGTCATTGTAAAAGACCACAAATCTGGCATGTCATAGAGAAAGAGTTCTCAGTCCAGCTCTGTGTGATTTCAGAGCTTCTGTATCTTTTTTACCTGTGAAAACCAAGGTAAAAATATTTCCAGCCAATTATTTCCTAGTCCTCCTTCACAATTCTAGTCTTTCTCCCTACTCCAATCAATATCATGTGACCCACTACGGGTTCCCCACCACTCGTCTGTCAGTTTGTCGTACTGTGGTGGCTTGTGAGTTGCTGTGATTATGGAAGCTATGTCATTGGTATTTTAAATGCCAGCAGGGTCACCAATGGTGGACAGGTTTCAGATGAGATTCCAGGTGAAGATGATCTAGGAAGAAGGAGTGATGAACTACTTCTGAATATTTAGTCATTGAAAACCTTATGAATACCAGAGAAACACTGTCAGATGTAGTGCCAGAAAATGAACCCCTCAAGTTGGGAAGCACTCAAAATGCGACTGGGGAAGAGCTGCCTCCTCAAAGTAGAGTTGATCATGATGACACAAATGGAGTAAAGCCCGTGGGAGTAAACCCCTCAGGACCTTCATTTGCTGATGGAGCACAACTCAAAATGAATAGAAACAGCTGTAAACATCCATTAATAATTGGAACATGTAATGTACGAAGTATGAATCTAGGAAAATTAGAAATTGTCAAAAATGAAATGGAACGCATAAACATAGATATCTTAGGCATTGTTGTTGTTGTTAAGTGCCGTCGAGTTGGTTCCGACCCATAGCGACCCTGTACAGGGTTTCCGAGGGTGTAAAT
>NW_006408624.1:467890-469670 GCF_000296735.1 Chrysochloris asiatica | reverse complement strand
ATGGATCTTGGCTGAAAGCAGGGAATACCAGAAAGATGTTTATCTGTGTTTTATTGACTATGCAAAGGCTTTCAATTGTGTCAGTCATGGCAAGCTCTGGACAGCATTGCAAAGTATGAGTATTCCAGAACACATAATTGTGCTCATGAGGAATCTGTACATGGACCAAGAGTCAGTTGTTCGAACAGAACATGGGAACACTGAATGGTTTAAATTAAGAAAGGTGTGCGACAGGGCTGTATTCTTTCATCATACTTATTCAACTTGTATGTTGAGCAAATAATCTGCGAAGCTGGGTTATATGAAGAAAAACATGGCATCAGGATTGGAGGAAGACTCATGAACAACCTGCAATTTGCAGATGATACAACCTTGCTTGATGAAAGTGAAGACTTAAAATATTTACTGATGAAGATCAAAGAGCACAGCCTTCAGTATGGATTGCATCTCAATGTAAAGAAAAGAAAAGTCCTCACTACTAGACCAATAAACAACATTCTTATCAATGGAGGAAAGATTGACGTTATCAAGGACTTCATTCTTCTTGGATCAACTATCAACCCTCATGGAAGAAGCAAGTCAAGAAATCAAAGGATGTATTGCATTGGGCAAATCTGCTTCACAAGACCTTTTTAAATATTGAAGAGCAAAGATGTCAGCTTGAGGACTAAGGTGAACCTGGCCCAAGCCATGGTATATTCAATAACCTCATATGCATGTGAAAACTGGACAGTGAATAAAAAGACCATAGAAAAATTGAAGCATTTGAGTTATGGTGTTGGAGGAGAATATTGAAAGTTCCTTGGGCTGCCAAAAGAAACAACAGATCTGTGTTGGAAGAAGTGCAGCCAGAATGCTCCTTAGAGACCAGGATAGCCAAGCTTTGTCTCTCATACTTCGGAACTATTGTCAGGAGGAACCAGTCCCTGGAGAATGATATTATGTTTGGTAGGGTGGAAGGTCAGAGAAAAAGAGGAGGAACCTCAGTGAGATGGATTGGCAAAGTGATAGCATCAATAGCTCAAGTGTGGCAACAATAGTGAGGTTGGCCCAGGATTGGTCAGTGTTTTGTCCTGCTGTGCATAAGGTCACTATGAGTAGGTACCAACTCCATCGCACTTAACAACAACAAACCATAAGTTCCATCCTCTCAAATACCATCAATGTCTATGTTCACTGTTTATCTGTTATGTTTTCAGAAAGAAGATTATATTACCTTCTTTTACTAAACTTGGCTGATGGGATGCTTCCAGACAAATACAGCAAACTGCTGAAAATGGGCCAATGCTTTCCCAGTTTCAATTTCCATGCAAACACTTCCTCATCCATCTGCTGATGAAAACCTTTTGGCTTACCTCCTCTCCTATCAGAGGCAGCTCTCAGAGCATAGCTGTAAATAAGCTACAATCAGTTTGCTGCTATCGGCCTGTTCCTATGAACTTGTGTGTTTATGTGTTTGTGTCCATGCAAATATGTAGAGTGCTTGACTCCTGTGTGAATACTTGTATATCAAGTGAGTTAGGACAAGGGTCTCAAGCATGGAGACTGCTGTAATCTTTGATCTGTTAAAGACTGGAGACAGAAATGGGACTGTGCATACAGGAGGGGGCTTCTGTGGCTATTTCCTTATGACAATTTCATGGGGCAGAAAAATATCCATTTCAGCTTTTGAAAGGCAACTTGGGTCTCCAAAAGAAAGAGTTTGCCTATTGTAGCAGCTTGCTAATTATTCTCCAAGATACCTTGTCCCCCAGAACTTCATTGTCTCCTGATTCCTAAG
>NW_006408624.1:465361-467376 GCF_000296735.1 Chrysochloris asiatica | reverse complement strand
CACCACTCACTGGAGACTCTACCTTCCTCCATGCCCTCTGGATCTAGGTTCCCTCTTGAAAGCTTGTAAGCCAGTCACTCCTTGCCTTTGTATCTTCCCCCCATTTTGGGTAGCCAATGTCCAAGTTGCCCATCCCTGTCTACCCTTTGTGTGGAGGGGGTGGGAATAATTCTTACTTCCTAGTCATTCTTAATCATTATTACATGACCAAGTACAAGGTAATGGAAAGTTATCATAGAGGATACATGCAACTCCAAGGTCATCTCCTATTTAAGATCAGCCATGATGACCAGATCTGTGGCTCTGGTTTTCCCTTCCTGAAATCTGGAATTCTGATTTACCGATGACCAGCTTCAAGAATGCAAATCAGGAGAAGGTTTTAGGAGATGGTAGAGCATCTAAGTGGAAGAGACATGGCTCTCTGCCTGACTTTATGGAGCAGAGCTGCCCATCCTCCACCCAAATTGTCAGGACTGTTTTACAAGTGAGAAATCAACTTCTATTTTACTTAGGCCACTTTGTCTTGGTATATTTTTGCTATATCAGCTGAGCAATTTTACCTTAACTAATATAACTACATCCTATATAGCACCAAAGGAGCTCTAGTAGCATAGTGGTTATGAATTGAGCTGCAAACTGCAAGGTCAGCAGTTCGAAACTACCAGCTGCTCCACAGGATAAAGATGAGGCTTTCTGCTCCCTGTAAAGATTTACAGCCTTGGAAGACCTGTTCAGGTTCCCTATGGGTCAGGACTAACTTGACAGCACTTAACAACAACAACAACATAGCACAAAGAGAATTGGATATGTGTGATTACTTGGGTTTTGCAAATACAGAAAGGATCAAAATTACTTGGGGGGGCATCCATCTTGTTTATTGTTGTTGTTTGTTTGGCTAAGTGGATTACAAATTGGACCATTTCCTCCATTTTTATTTCATTCCTGGCTTTCCAATGAAATTACATCTTAAACTGAGGTCAATTTCTCACATTTAGGTTAACAAATACAATTAGGACATCAGATAAGAATTATTAATATTCCACATGCAAATTAATGATCTTAGTAAGTCTGATGCAGCTAGTGTTTCCTTCCTGCATTGAAAGATGGCTGTTTCTTTAGTGGACTTTTTGATGAGTATTGGCACTTAGAGAGTTTATTGTTTGAAAAGTATTTTTTCAAATATGTTTAAATTTTTTTCTCCCCAACTTTTTTTTTCTGCCTAGTAGATAGAATTAAATGCACTTAAATGTATTATATACAGCGATTTTGTATAAACGCTTGTGGCCAATAGCTTGGCTACCAAGAAGGAAGTGGAGTCTGAATGCTAGAGACCAGAAGCTCCCAATCCATATGGTTTGCTTCAGGTGTAATCCTACCCTGGGTTAGGGATCTGGACTGTGATTTAATGCTATAGCTCTGAGCAAATACAGGGAGTTGTGAGAGGCACAAAGAAAGCAATTACTTGCATAGGTCATTATTTCTTTCCCTTTTCCCATCCTCTCCAATATCCAACCCATTTATATATGGATTTATATTTAAAATTTCACTGTTAAAATCTCCTTATTTTGCCTTAATGTTTTAACTGCTGTTACAACACAAATCCTCACAGAATTTTCCATTAATAATAATTTACATACAATCTTTGCAGCCTCAGAGTATTAAATGGTCAATCTGGGTATTAGCTATTGGTGCTGTTGTTAGGTATCATTGAGTCTGTTCTGACCCATAGCAATTCAAGGTTTAAAAACAAACCACTGCTGATTCTGCGCCATCTTTACAACAGTTGTCATCTTTGAGCACTTTACGGTGGCCAGTGTGTCAATCCATCTCATTGGGGACCTCTCTCTTCTTGACTGACCCTCCACTTTATCAAGCATGCTGACCTTCTCCAGGACTGGTCCCTCCTGATAACATGTCCAAGTATAAGAGATGATGTCTTGCTATCCTGGCTTCCAAGGACCACTGTGGTTACACTTCTTCCAAGACAGATTTGTTTGTTCTTCTTATTTGTAGTT
>NW_006408624.1:458383-459877 GCF_000296735.1 Chrysochloris asiatica | reverse complement strand
TCACTTTGAGTTGATAACGAGTCGATGGCACCTAACAACAACTACAAAATTGTTGAAATGATTAATGTAGGTATGTTGTGTTTAGTCCAGTGTTGGACACATCACAGAACTGGTGGACAGCATAGTTTTGGACCTAGATTGCCTGGTTTACAATCACAGCGCCACCTCTGCCTAACCCTCGGAATGGTACTCTATCTATACCTGCCCGTCTCTTCAACTGTAAAGTAGAAATGATGGTAATTTCTATCTCAATGGCTTAAAAGTGAAAATTGAATAAGTTGCTAGTTGTTGCTTGTTAAGTGTCAGTTGTTGTCATTGTTGTTATCCATATTTTTATTCCTCCCTCATACATTTGCCACACTTTGAGTACCAGTCCTTTCAAGTTATTCAATTTCACGTCTTATTGCTTTATCTAAACCTTCTACCGTAGTAACAAGTGATGAAAAGATTATCTGGCAAGCATTTTCTATTGTTTATTTTACAGTTAATATGCTTTTAGAATTACCATTAAGCGTGTAGTGAGTCTTTGTTCACAATGAGTATTATTTTTCATATAAAAATGTTGTTGATCTTTTACTTAAAATCCTTAATGTACAAACTAGGTATTAGATGTTTCAAATACTTTGCATAGCTTATCGAAATCATAGTGTTGTTTCTTAGTTAACCACTGAAGTGATATGCATTTGTTCTTAATTCAGTTTACTAGGTTTGATTTATGCGTTTTACCATTTATTTTTTTACCTTCCTTTGGATTTATTTTGGTTTTTGTTCTTGTTCTTTTCCTGCTTCTATCAAGATGATTTTGACTTATGGCAATACCATGTGTTTCCTAGTAGAACTGCATTCCATAACGTTTTTGTTGCTGTTGTTTTTAATGTTTTATTGTGAAGTATGTGATAGTTTACATGGGAGAACATTAGCTTTACATTCATCCTGTCATATATCGCTTCATTGCCATGGTTACATCATCAACCATCCAAAGGGTATCCCTGCAAACCTGTTCCCCAGTCATCAGCACACAGTCCCTCTCCCTCTCTAGGTCTAAAGTCCCCAGCTGCTCCATCTCTCCACGTCATCGTCTCTGCTTCCATCTCTGGTGTCACTGCTTCTCTGGGTAGGGTCACATTCTTTGCTCTTCTCCCTTGATGTTCCCAGGGACCTCCACTCCTGAACTGCAAAGTCAATTACTCCCTTCCTTTTGCTACAAAACATCTACCTTTACATTTTCAACCCTCACAATCAGTCCTGATAACAATTATTCACTGTTCTATCACAAGAGACTATCCACATCTCCTTTCATCAGCCCCGCCCAGATAGATTGTATATTACTCAGTGGAGATTCTACCTTCCTCCATGGCCTCTGGATCTAGGATCCCTCTTGAAAACTTGTAAACCAGTCACTTATTGCCTTTGTAGCCCCATAACCCCAATTTTGGGTAGCCAATGTACAAGTTGCCCATCCATATCTACTCTGCATATGGAGGGGGTGGGAAT
>NW_006408624.1:442924-456334 GCF_000296735.1 Chrysochloris asiatica | reverse complement strand
GCTACCAGAGCTCCTTTAAGTGGTAGGAAAGCTTAGATGATGTTCATCAGAGTGTGGATGTTACATGAGCATCCCAACCAGTGAAACCAGGTATCAAGTGAAAACTATTCCCATTAACTTTGCAGCATCCACTATGATAAATGATAAAAAAAATCATTTAATGTATTTGATACATTTTAGTGCTCATTTCCTAATACATTTTAGTGTCCATGACTAGTCCCTGAAGAAAGACATCATCCTTGGTAAAGTGGAGGGTCAGCAAAACAAGAGGAAGACCCCCAATGAGATGGATTGACACAATCACAGCAACAATGTGCTCAAACATAACAATTGTGAGGATGACACAGGACCAGACAGTGTTTTGTTCTTTTGGGCATAGGGTTCGCTGGAATCTGAACTGACTCAACCACAGATAAAAACAACTGCAACTATGCTTATTTAATTTTTTTTAAATGCCTCTTAGCATTTCTATGATGTGAATGTTAGATATTTCCTTTTCTTCTAGGCTAAAAGGATTTCTTGTGTATGGCTCAGTAATTATTACAGGACAGACTAGAGACAGAATCTACTTATGTTCTTGGAAATCTGTATTGTCACAGGCAATGCTACATTATTGAATAATTTTTTTCCTAGACTTACTCTGTGTTGTATCTGGGACAAATACGATTGCTAATTGTGTTTACAATGGATATATACTTAAATAAATAAAATGGATACTATTAAGAACTATTTAGATCTTCTAGAACATCATACTTACACCAAATACAGCAGACATGAGTAAATTCCCTCATTGGAAACCATGCTTACTTTGCTGAGATAAATCATATATGCTCTTGGTATATTAGTCTTTTAATGTAGTGCTGATTTTACTTGCTGATATTTTATTTCAATACCTTCTATCTGTATTCAAATATGATATTGGCATAGATTTTGCACTGTTGTGGTATTGTTATTAGATTTCAGGCTCTGTGTCATATTAACCTCATAGGCTAATATAAGCACTCTCAAATTCTTGCCTTTGCTTTTAAACAATTTATAGTGCACACAAGTCATTTGTATTAAGAATAATTCAACAGCAAACCTTTTTTGGTCCTTGTAAATAATCAACTTACATCTAACTGATTTTTATTCTTTCTTATATTATATTTGGAATTCCATGTTTTTAGGATTTTTTTTTGTCTCTTTTATATTGAGATTTCAAATTATCTAACAATTTATCATGATGTATCTTCACAATTAAAAAAAAAACTATTGTTATATCAGTTTTCTGAATTTAATTTTGTTAATTTGGATTTATTCTTGGTTAGTTCAGACACTTAATTTTTTCTTATTTCTTTTGGGTTTCTGTTGTCATCACCCTCTACCTGTAGTCTTCCTAGTGTTATGCTGTAGGATAAGTATGGGACTGCTAACCACAAGGTTGGCAATTCAAACCCACCAGACATTCATGAGAAACCCAGTACAGGGTTACTGAGTTGAAACTAAAGGTACTTAACAACAACACCAACAACATAATCTCCCTTGTCTGTTTGGTCGTAGCCCTCTCCCTAACCATCGATGGTTGGCAGATGCAAGCACAGCTCTACCATTAGATTCTTACTCAATAAACATGCAATTAATAGATCCACAGACAGCAGTTACTAACAGTGGGGAGCCAAGCTATCAGGTTAGAGTAGGTGTGGACCAGTACTGTCACCAGCACAGTCACATGCAAACTGAAATTAAGTTAAAAACAGGCTTGAGCACTGGTGTGGTGCTGCGGGATAATATACTGGACCACAAGGTCAGTTTGAACCACAAGGTCAGAGGTTGAAATCCACCAGATACTCCATGGAAACCCTAGACAAGTTTGCTATTGAATCAGAACTGGCTGGATGGCACTTAGCAGCAAGTCTGAGCTAGGAAAATTGGTACTGAAGAGCCAAGTGAAGCCCAGGGATACTTAACCCCAGGGCTCTGGTCCAAAGATTCTGTAGTGAGTCGGTTATGGTGTAAGTTGAATACCTCAGTTTTCTTTAGTTTTCATTATTGTTGACTTTTATTATTGGTATTATTGTCTTTAAATGCCTTGACACTGAGCATTGACTTCACCTCCTTGTGATAATGGTAACATCAGCAAATTACATACTATAATGTATGCAGTACATACCAAAAGCAGGGGGAATAGTCATAACTCAAATATGTCATAAATCAAGGATTACCTGTAGTTCTCTTATTAAATAGAAACATTCACATTCCCTGATGCTTTGAGAACATTTGCTTTGTCCATATTCTATAGCTCTACCAGCAAACACCAGAATACAGTTTATTTTCATAGTGATTGTCCTAAGTTTTTCTCCAACCTTTAAGGTACCACCATTTTATTTTATTTCTTCTCTGTCTGCTTTTCCCTTTGTCTTTCTACTTCTCTTTCTCTCTCAGAATTTACAAATCCAAATTAGACAAAAAACAAAACCGTATCTGTGAATATATATCTATATCTCCATTAAATTTTTTTTGAAAGAAAATAGACTAAAATGTTCTTAGTGGTTACCCACAGTTTTTATTTTCTTATTTGCTCTTTCCTGTTCCCGGCAAACAATGAGACTGCTTTCTTTTATAATCAGATAAATGCAATTATCTGATACTAAAACATGAACAATTAATTTTCTTTGAGTATGACTTGACTGTATTTCAGAGACTTTTTTACTTTCATTGATTTCCACATTTGCTTTTCTTTGACCCAAATACAATCTTGCAGAAGATTTTCTTATTTATAAGTCTAAAACACATTTTGTCTATTCTAATGGCACTGTGGGTTAATGCGCCAGACTGAAAAGTCATTTGAACCAGAAGGCCAGTGGTTTAAGCTCACCAGTCACTCCTGGGAAACCCTATACAGGGTTGCTATGGGTCGTAACTGACTCGATGGCACTTAACAACAACAACAATTTGTATTATTAATAGAGCATTATTTACCTAACCACCAGACTTGGGCCCAAACTGGGTCACAATACTTATTTTTAGCTCCTCTACACCTGATCTTTGAACTCTTTTAGCTGATTCTGGCCTGCCTTTCCCAGGCATGGAGTAAACACAAGTGATTAATTGTTGTTGTTAAATGCCATTGAGTCAGTTCCGACTCATAGTAACCCTGTACAGGGGTCCCAAAGAACAGCTGGTGGGTTTGAAACACCAACCTTGTGATAAGCAGTCCAGTGTTTATCCTACAGGGCTACACCAGGATGTTATTACATTAATTTTTTTTTCAATAAATATTTGTATTGGGTACTGTTCTCAGGTCAGTGTATACAGAAATGAATACAGTAGAAAAAAAATTCCTTTTTTCATGGAGTTTATATTCTAATGGGAATTGTTGTTGCTAGGTACCATTGAGTCAATTCACACTCATAGCAACCCTATGTATCATAGAATCAAACCTTACCCTGTCCTGTGCCATCCCCACAATCATTGCTATGTTGAGCCCATCACTGTAGCTTTGGTAGTATCATGTTGAGGGTCTTTGTTTTTTCCATTGACCTTCTGCTTTATAAACATGATATCTTTCTCCAAGGAGTGGTCCTTTTCCAGGAATATGACCAAAGTTTGCAAGTCTGGCCATCCTTACTTCTAAGAAATGTTCTGGTTGTACTTATTCCAAGAAAATGTATTTGCCTATGGAATACTCAATATTCTTTGCCAACACCACAATTCAAATGTGTCAATTCTTTGGCTTTTTGAGGCAATTGAAAATGCTATGGCTTGGATCAGGCACACCTTAGTCCTCACTCGAAGTGGCGTCTCTGTTGTTGAACACTTTAAAGAGGTCTTCTGCAGATTTGCCCAGTGCAATTGGCTATTTGTTTCCTTGACTGCTCCTTCAATGAACATTGATTGCAGATCCAAGTAAAATGAAATTCTTGACAACTTTAATATTTTCTCCATTTGTCATGATGTTACTTAATGGTCTAGTTGTGAAGATTTTTGTTTCTTTATGTAGAGGTATAATCCATAATGAAGGCTGTGGTCTTTGATCTTCATAAGTTGTTGCTGTTAAGTGCTGTCAAATTGGTTCCAACTCATAGTGACTCTGCATAGGGTTTCCAAGGAGCAGCTACTGAGCTTGAACCACCGACTTTGTAGTTTAAACTGACCTTGCATTAACCTGCAGCATCATACCAGTGCTTCAAATTCTCTTCATTTCAGCAAGCAAGATTGTATTATCTGCATAATGCAGGTTGTTAATGAGTCTTCCTCCAATCCTGATGCCTTGTTCTTATAGTCCAGCATCTCAGATTATTTGCTCAGCATACAGATTGAATAGGTATGGTGAAAGGTTACAATGCTAACACACATCTTTGATGACTTTAATGGAGAAGACAAGCAAATAAATTAGAATCTACCATACAGAAAAAGAATCTGGTGCAACCAATGGTTAAAGTGTTCAGCTGCTAAGCAAAAGTTGGCAGTTCAAGTCCACTTAGAGTTCCTTCAGAAGAAAGGCCTGGTGATATAATTCTGGAAAAACAAAACAAAAAACAGCCATTGAAAACTCTATGGAAGAGAACAGGGTCTCCAA
The DNA here is from genome assembly GCF_000296735.1 of Chrysochloris asiatica. Taxonomy (NCBI): domain Eukaryota; kingdom Metazoa; phylum Chordata; class Mammalia; order Afrosoricida; family Chrysochloridae; genus Chrysochloris; species Chrysochloris asiatica. Next base: position 451,776 of record NW_006408624.1, on the reverse strand, counting down.
AAGCCAAAATTGACTCTACAGAAACTATTTACTTAGCTATCATATAGAAATAAGAGCTTCCCATAAAAAAAGCTTTCATGTGAGGTGATAGGTATCAGATTTATAAGGATGTCTTTGTAGTCATCATACTTACAATGAAATCCAAATGACAGGAATGAGCTGACCATGTGTGAATGGAGGGGAAGATTTCCAGGTAGCAGGGGCACAAGTGCCAAGGTCCTAATACAAAGGAACCCAGAGAAATTAAGTGGATGGATATGCAGGAGTATATTAAGAGATAAGACCAGAGGAGGGGGGCACAGGATAGTTCAGGAAAGTGCAGAGCAGGCTAAGAAGGATGTATTTTATTCTACGTTTGACATGAAGTAGTTGAAAGTTTTTATGCAAGGAAATTATAGTGATTGTATTAATTGAAAAGATAGCTTGAAGACATACACTGTGTGCTGATGAAGTAGATGTACTTTTGTATTCCACTAAATACAACTCAAAACCCTATAACTTGTATATAAAGCAAATATAAGATGAGTCTGAAAGATGAAGAGATAAAAGCAGGCTGACTGGGACCTTCAGACTCATGGAAAGGCACAGAGATGAGTTCAGGGTCTTTAGATATTTGGATGGGGGGAGGGAGTTAATTTTGCTTTGTTTTTGCTTCATATATCCAAGACTTAAAGCTGAAAAATATGGAAACCTAACCTATGGGAATCTGGGAAAATTGAAAGTTGTCAAAAATGAAATTGAACACATAAACATTGATATCTTAGGCATTAGTGAGTGGAAATGGACTTGGTATTGGCCATTTTGAATCTGAAACCACATGGTTTATTATGCCGGGAATGACAAATTGAGTAAGAATGCTGATGCATTCATTGTCAAAAAGAACAGATCCAGATCAGTCATGAGGTACAATGCTGTCTATGATAGGATAATATCCATGCATCTACAGGGAAGCCCAATTAATACTATTATTCAAATTTACATACCAACCACTAAAGCCAGTGAGGATGAAACAGAAGAATTCTACCTTCTTCAATCTGAAATCTATCAAACATGCGATCAAGATGTATTGATCATTACTGATGATTGGAATACAAAGGTTGGGAGCAAAGAGGAAGGATCAGTAGTTGGAAAATATGGTCTTGGTGATAGAAATGATGCTGGAGAATGCATGATAGAAGTCTGCAAAATCAATGATTTGTTCATTTCAAATACCTTCTTTAGACAGCATAAGAGATGACTATACACATGGACCTCACCAGATGGAATACATAGAAATCAAATTGACTACATCTGTGGAAAGAGTGGAAAAGCTCCATATCATCAGTCAAGGCAAGGGGCATACTGTGGAACAGACCATCAATTCCTCATATGCATATTCAAACTGAAGCCGAAGAAAATGAAAACAAGTCCATGAGAACCAAAATATGACCTTGAATATATCCAACCTGAATTTAGAGATCATCTGAAGAACAGATTTGATACATTAAGCACTAAAGACCAAAGACCAGAAGAGTTGTGGGATGACATCAAGAACCTCATACATGAAGAAAGCAAAAAGTCATTGAGAAGACAAGAAAGAAGGAAAAGATCAAAATGGATGTCAGAAGAGACATTGAAACTTGCTCTCCAGTGTAGAGATGCTAAAGCAAATGGAAGAAATGAGGAGGTCCAAGAGCTGAACAGAAATTTCAAAGATAAGCTTGAGGAGATAAAGCCAAATATTAAAACAAAATGTGCAAAGATCTGGAATCAGAAAACCAAAAAGGAAGAACACACTCAGCATTTCTCAAGCTGGGGGAACTTGAGAAAAAATTCAAGCTTCGACTTTTGTTATTGAAAGAGTCTATGGGAAAAATATTGAATGATACAGAAAGCATCAAGAAAAGATGGAAGGAATTCACAGAGTCACTGTACCAAAAGGAAATGGTCCATGTTCAACCGTTTCAAGAGGTAGCATATGATCAAACGCCAATGATACTGAAGGAGGAAGTCCAAGGTGCATTGAAGGAATTGTCAAAGAACAAGGCACCAGGAATTGATGGAATCAAAATTGAAATCTTTCAAGAAAGTCAGGCGGCACAGGAGGCACTCACTCATCTCTGTCAAGAAATTTGGAAGACAACTATCTGGCCAACTGATTGGAAGAGATAAATATTTGTGCACATTCCAAAGAGAGGTGAACCAACAGAATGTGGAAATCATTGGACAATCTCTTTGATAGCCCATGTGAGTAAAGAGTTGCTAAAGGTAATACAGAAACCACTACAATCATACATTGACAGAGAACTTCCAGAGGTTCAAGCTGGATTCAGAAGAAGTCGTGGAACGAGGGATGGCATTGCTGATGTCTGATGATCTTGGCTGAAAGCAGAGAATACCAAAAAGATGTTTACTGTGCTTTATTGACTATGCAAAGGCTTTCGATTGTGTGGCTCATGACAAGCTATGGACAACCTTGTGAAGTATGAGCATTCCGGAACACTTAATTGTGCTGATGAGGAATTTGTACCTGGACCAAGAGGCAGTTGTTCAAACAGAACCTGGGAACACTGAATGCTTTAAAATCAAGAAAGGAGTGTGACAAGGTTGTATTCTTTCTCCATACTTATTCAGCCTGTATGCTGAGCAAATAATATGAGAAGCTGTGTTCTATGAAGAAAAACGTGGCATCAGGTTTGGAGGAAGACTCATCAACAACCTGCGATATGCAGATAATACAACCTTGCTTGCTGAAAACGAAGAGGACTTAAAACATTTACTGATGAAGTCAGAGAACACAGGCTTTGGTATGGATTACATCTCAATGTAAAGAAAACAAAAATCCTCACCACTGGACCAATAAACAAAATTTTTATCAATGGAGAAAAGATTGAAGTTGTCAAGGAATCCATTCTTCTTGAATCAACTATCAACACTCAGGGAAGCAGCAGTCAGGAAGTAAAAACGATGTATTGAATTAGGCAAATCTGCTGCACAAGACCTCCTGAAAGTGTTAAAGAGCAAAGATGTCAGTTTGAGGACTAAGGTGCGCCTGACCCAAGCCAGGGTATTTGCAATAACTTCATATGCATGTGAAGACTAGACAGTGAATAAGGAAGACCGTAGAAGAATTGATGCTTTTGAATTACGGTGTTGGAGGAGAATATTGAAAGTGCCATGGACTGCCAAAATAACCTATAGATCCATTTTTTGAAGACATACAGCCGAATGCTCCTTAGAGGCCCAGATGTCCAAACTTCGTCTCTCATACTTTGGACATATTATCAGTCACTGGAGAAGCATATCATGTTTGGTAAGTTGAAGGGTTAGAGAAAAAGAGGAAGACCCTCAATGAGATGGATTGGCCAAGTGGCAGCATCGATGGACTCAAGAGTGGCACCAGTAGTGAGGTTGGCCCAGCATTGGGCTGTGCTTCGTTCTGCTGTGCATAAGGTCACTATGGGTCAGTACTGACTCGATGGCACCTAACAACAACAACAAACCCTATGGGAATTGATCAGAAAATTCCCCAACAAAACGACCAGGAACATTTATGTTACATGAGTCCTGGAATAAAAGGAGAAGGAGAGCAGGGTTTAATAGTACTGGAAGAAATAATAGCTCAAAACTGTATAAATAAATCCCCAAAATGTGGTGAACAATATAAGCCTATATATAGATAGATTTAAGAAAGGGAGAGCCTTCCAGAAAGATGTCACACTAGGACCTAGACATAGTACACGGATCCTTGCCACAAAGATATGAGAGACCAAACGAGACCTACACAGATGGAAAGACTGGAACCCTGTACTTCAGAGGAAAGGTTAGAGAAGTGGATTGAGAGCTTGCTCAGAGGAGAAGCTGAGCAAGGATGAGAGGGAGATTGACAGGTGTACAGGCAGTCAGACACAGCACATCCATCTTAAACTTTGTGAGCTACTTTGGCAACAGAAGTTTGCCTGGCAGAGCAGATTCACACAAGCAATGGGAAAGGTGCATTTTTTTTCTTTTTCCCCACATTCCCTGGTGACCAGAGGTGTGTCCAGTACCCACGCTCATCCACCTCTAGCACACACCCTGCTTTCCAGGAGTTTAGAGCCATGTAGGTTGGAAGCCACACCAGTGTGAGGTGAGGCCCGACTGCATGGCTTTAGTACCAGAATTCAGGCAGGCTCGGCTCCACATCAACGGAACATGAAGAGCCATCAGAATAGCATTTAACCAATCACCCTGCCCCCAGCTGTCCTCTGGTCCTAACCAACACTGAAATCAGCCCCATCAGTGGCCTCCACAAACTACTTCTGTATTAAGTGCCCGGAACGTAGATGACACTGAGGCTGCCAGGATTTCCATCCAGGACCAGGAACTCAACTGTCACATCCCTCTCACACCCACCTCAAGAACTCCTTTGGCTTGCAGGATCCCTCCCAGCCCCCAAGAGTTTTCTCCTCTCTGGGTCCAACTGTTTTTGTTGTTAATGTTTTTGAGTTTGGCTTTTACTTTTTGTTGTTTCATTGGTTTTGTTTGTTTATTCTTTCTCCTTCTTTTCCCATTCTCTTGAATTTTATCTTTTCTATCTCCCCTTATGTGTTTCTTTTCTTCTATTTCTCATTTCTCCTCTTCTTTTTTCCTATTATTTCTTTACTACTCTCTAATCTTTTTCTCTTTTCATCTTCCCTAGTCCCTGTTTTTCTAAGATGACTTAAATTGATCAAGACATTTGAAAAACAACTAAAAAAATTTCAGGCCCAGATGACTTTACTGGTGAATTCTACCAAACATTTAAAGAGCTGACACCAATTTTACTCAAACTATTCCATAATATAGAAAAGGTTGGAAAATTCCTGTAGTCATTTTATGAAGCAAGCATAACTGTGATATCAAAATGAGGAAAAGACATCATTGAAAAAGATAATTATATACCAATATCCCTCATGAATATAGATACAAAAATTCTGAACAAAATCCTAGCCAATAAAACTCAACAAAATATGTAAAAAATAATACATCATGACCAAGTGGGATTCCTACCAGGTATTCAGGGAGGTTCAATATTAGAAAAACAACCAATTTTATCTGTGTAGTAGATAATATCAATTGATGCAGAAAATGTGTTTAACAAAATCTAACACTCATTCCTGATAAAAACAACAAAGTAGGAATAGAAAGGAAAATCCTCAACATAATTTAGGCATATACACAAATACAACAGCCAACATCACTCTCAAAGGTAAGAAACTGAAGCTATTTCCCTTGCAAACAGGAACCAGACATGCATGCCCTTTATCACCACTCTTATTCCTGGTGTGGCACTGTAGGTTAATGCACTGGACTGTAAGGTCTTTTTGAACTGCAAGATCGGCAGCTCAAGCTTATCAGTTGTTCCTCAGAAACTCTATACAGGGTTGCAATGAGTCACAACTAGATATTTGATGGAATACTTTTTCTGGGTTTTTGACTGGGGACCAAGTTATTTGCAAAGATTATCTTTAGTCTAAATCAACTTCACGAATATTTGCAGAACATCTTGTTTGTTTGTTTGTTTTTAATCCATTCTGCCAATCTCTGTCTCTTAGCTGATGTACTTAATTCATTTACATCCAGTGTAATTGCTGATAGGTATGAATTCACAATAGCCATTTGTTATGCTTTTGTATATGAGAGAGTTGTTTATAGTTTCTATGTTCTGTTTAATTGTCCTTGCTGAGTTCTTTTTCTCTATGGACTTTCTTTTCCTGCCCTTTGTTGTTTTTGTTGTTGATGTTGTTAAGTAGCAACCCTGTATAGGGTTTCCAAGGAGCATTTGGTGAGCTTGAACCACCAACCTTGCAGTTCAAACAGCTTTGCATTCTGGCGCATTAACCCACAGTGCCATACCAGGTTGTTATTTTTATTGAGTCTTTTTTATTATAATTTTCATTTTGGTGAACAGATTCATTAGTACTTTTGTTTTCTTTTTTGGTTATTTTGAAATTAATGTTCATCATCCTAAATTTGAAATTGTCTGATATATCTTTTTATTTTTTTTTTTTATGAATTGAGTGAAAGTTTACATGACAAATCATTAGTTTTACATTCAACAAAACATATTTTGTTTCATTGCAATGATTACAATCTCCTCCATGTACTGTCATTTACCTATTCCCCCTTTTATTTTTATGTTTTTATTGTGAATTGAGTGGTAGTGTACATGGGAGAACAAGGAAATTAATCATTTCATTGCAATGATTACAAGAAACTGCCTGATATATCTTGATATCACCTTAACTTCCTTTCCAGGTATAAGTTTCATACATACACCATTTATTCCCCCCCTTTTAGTTTTGAAGTTGGCATTGTTCACAACTTAACATCTCTGTTAAGTTTGCATCTTTATTTTACTTTTGTGAATTTTTTAAAATCTGGGTTGGTATCTGGCTGGTTCTGTCATGTGTCTTCACCTCAGATTGTTGTCTGATAGCATTAATATTTCTCATAAGTCAGTTCTGGTTTTTACAAATTTCATTAGTTTCTGCTTAGCTGGAAATACCCTAGTTTCACGACTGATTTTGAAAGACAACTTTGTTGGATATATGATTCTTAGTTGGCAATTCTTTTCTTTCAGGATGTTATGTCATCCCATTGCTTTCTTGATTTTATGGCTTTTGATAAGAAATTTACACTTAGTCTTATTGGTGGCCCTTAGTATGTGATTATGACTTTTTTTTTTTTTCAGAAGCTGCTCTCAAAATTGTTTCTTTTCTTTGGCTTTAGAAAGTTTAATATGGTATGTTCTTATGTGTCTCTTTCATATAGTAAGTTCATTGAGCTTCTTGGATGGAAGCCTTCATATTTTTCATGATACTGGGTAGCTTTCTGCTAATATATTTTCAAAGACTATAATTTTTCCCCCTCCTCCTCTTCCAGAATTCCTATTGCATGTAAATATTCCTCTTGACAGTGTTCCAAACTCTTTGCCTTTATTCATTCTTTTTTTCTGATTATTCCTTAAACTAGTATAAGGGAATTTGCTTTCAATTTTGCTAATTCAGTCTTCCATTGATTTAGTTCTACCTTTATGTTTTTCCTCTAAGTTATACATTTCTGATATTTTCTTGTTAATCTTATAGTTTAATAAAAATTGCTAGCTTTTGTATGATTTCTAATTGTCTATTTAGTTTGCCATTTTGTTCTTCTATTGTTTTTCTGAATTCTTCTAGGGTTTTACCTGGTTTCCCTTGACCTCTGAGTAACCTAACTATAAGTCTTCTGAACTCTTTATCAGATTGATATAGTTCTTTCATCCCTTTACTTTGCTCACATGTTTGAGCCATCTTCTGTTTATAGGCTTTGCTATTGTCTGCTGTTTTAGTCTATCGAGAGCCACTATTACAGAACTAACACAAGTGGATGACTTTAACAAACAGAAATCACAATTTGTTACTGTAAAGTGCCATTGCATTGGTTTCCACTCAAAGCAACCCTGTATAGGATTTCTGAGGCTGGAAATCTTTTTGGGAGATGAAAGCATCATCTTTATATTGCTCACAGTTTAGGAGGCTAGAAACTCAAACCAAGACTCCAGTTCCAGGTGAAGGCTTTCTCTCTCTGATGAGACTCTGGGCAAAGGTCCTTGAATCCTTTCAATGTCTGTGAGAGCTCCACATGTCTTGGCATCAATATTCCTCTAGGTCTAGGAGGTTCTCAGCACAGGGACCCAGGATCCAAAGGATACACTCCACTCCTTTGAAATAATCAGGTCCTTCCTTTCTGCTAGTGTCTCTCTCCTTTTATCTCTTGCAAAATGCAGGCCACACCCCAGGAAACTACCCTTACACTGGAACAGGGTTGTGACCTGTGGAAGGGGATTACATTTCAACCTGCTGATGTTGTTGTTTTTAAGTGCCATCAAGTCGCTTCATAGCAATCCTGTTTAGGGTTTCCAAGGAGCAGCTGGTACGTGCGTTTGAGCCAGAAACCCTGCAGTCCCAACTGACTTTATGGTTTTGTGTTTATCCTATAGCACCACACTAGGACTCCACATTTCACCTAGTCCCCTTAAAATTGATTGACTGATCACACCAGATCTCCTCATGGGGATAATTACATCGGTGCACAACTGCCAAACCACTAAGAATCTTGACCCTACCAAGTTGACACTTAGTTGGGGAACACAAATCAACACATAACTTTTGCTGTTGCAGAAGCATTAAGGTATTGATTGATTGATTGATTGATTGATTGATTGATTTTATGTTTGTTTTGTCCTGGGTTTCTTTTGTTTTGTTTTTATATATCAGGAGCTTTGTTTCTTCTATTTCTCTTTAGACTATATTTATTCCTTTGTATTATTCTGACTGTTGTGTTTTGTGGTGCTGGTCTATGTGTGATTTTGGTGGTATTGGTTGACCTTGAGTATGGTAGTCATGCTCACGTATGAGTCTTTTGAGGTTAGGTTCACATGTCTCCCTTTACAAGATTGAGTGAAATGGGAAAGCAGCTTTTTTCCTTGTTATTTGATGACAAGTGTTGGGGGTCAGGGTCCCTCCATAGCCCTTGTAGGACCATGGGGAGCTTTCTACTGCTAACAGTTAGTGCATCCTCTGGAGGGCAGGACAGGATGTTTCCATAACTATTATGAGGGAGTGCTACCCAAATGGACAGAATAAGTCCTCCCTGTGTACACAAATTGGCCTTTCAGTATGAGATGGGGATAAAGGGGTGTCAGAACTGGGAGTGGAATGTATGGTTGCAGCCAGGCAGATATTGGATAAAGGCATTATTATCTACTAGTTGTCATTTGATAGAGGTACATGTAACACCTTGCTCACTCTAGGTTTGTCTACATAGTATCTCTGTCTCCTACTTGGAATTGTGTGAATTTTCCTTCCTGT
>NW_006408624.1:439653-441012 GCF_000296735.1 Chrysochloris asiatica | reverse complement strand
ATAATATGTCCAATGTATGAGACACAAATTCTGGCCTTCCTGGATTCTAAGATGCATTCTGCCTGTACTTCTTCCAAAACAAATTTGTTGGTTCTTTTGGCAGCCCATAGTATTTTTAATATTCTCCTCTAACACCAAAACACAAATAAATCAATTCTTCTATGGCCTTCTTTATTCACAATCCAACTTTCACATGCATATGAGGTTATTGAAAATGCCATGGCTTGAGTCAGGCACACTGTAGTCCTGAACATGACATCTTTGCTCTTCAGCAGTATGTCATTTGATACCTCGACTGCTGCTTCCATGAGTGTTGATGGTTGATCTGAGCAAAAATGAAGTCTTTGCTTCAATCTTTTCTCCATTTATCTCTATGGTATTTATTGGTTTAGTGGTGAGGACTTTTGTTTTCTTTATATTTAGGTGCAACCTACACTGAGGACTGTGGTCTTTGATCTTCATCAGTAAATATTTTAAGTCCTTTTTGCTTTATACAAGCTAGGTTGTGACATCTGCTTATCTCAGATTATTAATGAGGACTCCTGATGCCACATTCTTCATATAATCCAGTTAATTGTTCTGAAATACTCATTCTTCACAACGTTTTCTATAGCTTGTCATGATCCACAAAACTGAAAGCCTTTGTGTAGTCAATCCTTCTGTTTTTCTCTGCTTTCAGCCCAGGTTCATCTCACATCAGCAATGAAATCCCTCATTCCACATACTCATCTGAATCTGACTTGAATCTCTGTCAATATACTGTTGAAGCTGTTTTTGAATTAGTTTTAGCAAAATTTTACTTGCATGCACTATTGATATTATCTGATGATTTCCACATTCTGTTAGGCCCCCTCTCTTTGAAATGGGAACACATATGGATCTCTTCCAATCAGTTGACCAGATAGTTGTCTTCCAAATTTCTTGTCATAGATGAGTGAGTACCACCAGTGATGCATCATTTTGTTGAAACATTCCAATTGGTATTCCATTAATTCCCAGAGCCTTGTTCTTTGATATACCTTCAGTGCACCTTGGACTTCTTCCTTCATTGTCATTGGCTTTTGATCATATGATACCTCTTGAAATGGTTGAATATTGGTCTTTTCTTTTTGGTACAGTGACTGTGTAACCCTTCTACCTTCTTTTGATGTTATCTGCAACATTCAAAATTTTGCCCATTGAATCTGTCAATATTGTAAGTTGAGGTTTGAATTTTTTCTTCAGTTCCCTCAGCTTGAGCAATGCTGAGTATATTATGCTTTTTTGGCTTTCTAACTCCAGATATTTTTTTTATTACATTATAATATTTGACTTGGTTTTCTCACACTATCATTTGAAATTTTCCATTCAGTTCTTTTA
>NW_006408624.1:417093-418478 GCF_000296735.1 Chrysochloris asiatica | reverse complement strand
GCAGTTATGTGCTTATTCCCATGGTGATGAAACCCAATACAGGCATAGTTAACTCTGATGAGTAGCTATGAGCAGCCAGTCAATTAAAGGGATGCTTCCTTGGAGGTGTGACCTGCCCAATATAATGGACCGGAGGGAAAGACTCTCTCTCTCTCTTCTGCTGGGGACCTGGGACTGTATAATTGTAAGCCACTTCCTTGAAGATGCATAATATTTGAATATGGGATACACCAAAATTTATTTAATGCATATTCTATTGCTGAATATTAAGGTTATTTTCAATACTTTATTGTTTTATAAACTCCAACTACAATGTTTATTCTCTTAACTAAATGCACACATTTTTATTTATTTCTTTAGGACACTTTCCAAGATGTGCATAATGAACCTGCATGTTTTTAAAGATTTGACTGTACATTTATCATTTACCCTCCTAACAGTAGTTTATGAAGAACCTTTCCACAACATTCTTATTAAGTATTACCTTTTACTAAGAAGTATCTGTTGTTTTTGCATTTAATCTTTGTCAAGGTTGATAAGCAAGCAATGCTGCTATCTCATTGCTTTGATTTGCTCCTCTTTGGTTACAAGTGAGGTTGAACACTTCCTTGCCTATATTAATTGACTCTTCCCTAGCCATTACTCCGGCAACAATTCACCTGTGGTCATGTGGAGGATATGCTAGTGGTAGGTGTGGGTGATAGGGAAGGTGGGAGGATAGGGAGTGAGGGGTATTTCTACTGCAAGTTACAAAAAACTTACATAATTAAAAAGTCCAAGAATAGAAAATTGAGATCCAGATCTAATTGTATTCCAGGTTTGAAGGATGTTTCTTTCCTTATTCTCAGTTCTGTCTTCCACTGTATTGTGTTTTGGTCTCGGGCTCCTTATGATGCCTCTGCCATCGCAATCACTCCAAAGCTTACGTTTTACAATATCATGTCCTATAGGCAAAGTCCCCAAGGTCACATGTAAAGCCTCAGGGCATCCCACTGGTTTGAGGGCCACATGTGCCCAGTCCTGAACCTTGCAAATATGGTGGTCTGTGGAATGCAAAAGGCAGGGCTCTCATTGGTTTGGGCCTAGGTTACACACTCTGCCCTGAGACTGGATGGTCAGCCTCTTGTGAAGCAGATGAGTTGAGTGGACGCAATTGGAGGAACTTCAACAGAAAATGAAATACTATGATCACAGAAGGCAGTAACAGTTATTATAGAGCAAAAATACAAAACCTCCACCACAAAGGAAATAAACAATGCTCTATGATGGTTCATTTTATGTGTCAACTTAGCTAGACTACGGTGCCCAGCTGGTTGGTGATTACTAATCTAATATCTAGATAGTAAACTAGCAGAGAATATCAGAAAGATGTTTACCTGTGCTTT
>NW_006408624.1:413578-415677 GCF_000296735.1 Chrysochloris asiatica | reverse complement strand
GACCCATAGCGACCCTGTATAGGGTTTCCGAGGGTGTAAATCTTAAGGGGAGTAGAAAGCCTCATCTTTCTCCCGTGGAGCAGCTGGTAGTTTCGAACCGCTGACCTTAAGGTTCGCAGCCCGATTCGTAACCACTACGCTACCAGAGCTCCTTAAATATCTATATATCTATCATCTATTTCTGTATCTATCTATCTCTGCATCTCTGTATCTCTGTATCTCTGTATCTATCTATCTATCTATCTATCTATCTATCTATCTATCTATACCATTGTTTCTGTTTCTCTAGAGAGCACTAAGACACCTTTTCTCTCTCCTCACATCTTAATCTTACTGAACTCATCAAGGACTCTTTCTTATATGTATTGGTCTTGACTGGGCATGATCAGGGATTGGTTAAGCAACCTTTTCTTCAAGATAATGTTATGAATTAGAATGGGCAAAAAAATAGCCTTGGTACTAGAAAGAAGGGAGAAAATTTTCAAAATGTTTTAGACATTGTCTCAGTCCTCAATGAGTTTTCAAAATGAAAAGAGGCAGAAACAACCAACCATAATTGAAAGTAAGAATGAAGTGAGGACCAAATGCAGATACAATGACCTACAGAGACAATAAAGTAGGAGTGGAGGAGGAGCATTCTAGGAAAGCTTTCTGCAGTGGCTGGAATTGGGCTGAGGACTGAAGACAGCTGTCTTTCCATAGGTGTAGAGAATAATGATGAAACCCCGGAGCTCACAGCATTCAATATATGGTTTCCAAACCCTTTCTCATAGAGCTCTTTATAAGTGATGACTTGTAAATTATAGGGAATTAATTGCATCATTTATATTCCCTGCAGATGCAAGCCAAATCTGGTCTCAGCCTCTTTAAAGCAAACAGCATGGCCACATTCCTCCCCTGTGGCAGATGCCCAGTGTTCTCCTCAATTGTTTAAGCTCATTGGGACTGGCTGCTGGAGCCTATTTGCCTAGACAAGTTCTCAGGGCTGGCCTGATCACCAAAGGCAGCAGGTAGAAGTCAGGTGGCATCAGACTGGCTCCAGTTAGTTTTGATTTTATTTCAATTGGGGAAGACTCGTTAGTAAATAACCTTCTTAATAGTTACCATTTTTAATTTCTCCTGGAATATTGGCAGGGGAATGCCCTACAGAAGAAAAATGAACTTAGGGAGATTATTCACTGACAAGAAGTGCAGTCATGCTCACAGCCAACCCAAGTTGCCTTATCAAAGTTTACTCTATCCATTCCCTCTCCCAAATTTCGATCAATAACTCACTAACTATAACAAATTGCTACATGACATCTTCACTGTGCTTCTGGGACTAAGCACCTGAGAAGGTGTTTGCAACAAAGTCTACTTTTCTCCTTTCTTTTCCTGTGCATATTTCACAGAGCCCACAAATATCTATGGAGTACCCACCTTGTGTCAGGCATATAGTGAACAAGACTTGCAGGTATCCTTGCCACATGATACTTACATACTAGGGAGGGACACAGACCCAAGAAATAATAAGAAACTCAATCATTTTATATAGGCAGAACTGCTATGAAGGAAACAAAATGAAGTGATGAAATAGAGTCATTGTTGTTGTTATTAAGTGTCGTCGAGTCAGTTCTGACTCATAGCTATCGAGTATAAGGTTTTGAAGGAGCGGCTGGTGGGTTTGAACCACTGACCTTGTGTTAGCAGTTCAGTGTTTATCCTACAGCACTATACCAGGACTCCTGGTGTGACTGTTGTTGTTGTTATTGTTGTTGTTAGGTGCCATTAAGTCAGTACTGACTCAGAGTGTATATGAGTATGTACAACAGAATGAAACACTGCCCGGCACTGGGCCAACCTCATAATTGTTGGCCCACTTGAGTCCATTGATGCTGCCACTTGGCCAATTCATCTCTCTGGGGGTCTTTCTCTTTTTCTCTGTCCCTCCACCTTACCAAACATGATATCCTTCTCCAGAGACTGGGCCCTCCTGACAATAAGTCTGAAGTATGAGAGGCAAAGTTTGGCCATCCTGGCCTCCAAGGAGCACTCTGGCTTCACTTCTTCCAACATGGATCTATTGGTTCTTTTGGCAGCCCATGGCATTTTCAATATTC
>NW_006408624.1:407893-412973 GCF_000296735.1 Chrysochloris asiatica | reverse complement strand
GGAATACTCACACTTTGCAACATTGTCCATAGCTTTTTATGACACACACAATCAAAGACTTTGCGTAATGATTAGGAGGGGTCTTTTTCCTATTGCATGGTCAGGGATAACTTCTCTAGGGCATGGCATTTGAGTCACATCTTGAATGATGGACAGGAATCAGCTATGAAAATATTCTAGAATTTTCTAGAAAGAAGAGATGAGTCAGATATGCTAGGACTGAAGAAAAACCCATAAAGCTAAATTGGTGTGAGCACACGTCTCACTTGCTCTTTCCTTTGTGCGTTCTCTCCTTCTCCTCCATTTAACCCTTCTCCATATTCCCTCCCCCTCCCTTACCTCAGTATATAGAATTTTTCTCTCTCGGTTTCTCGGTCTGTAGCTTCCAAGCTCATAGACTTCTGGGAGTCCAGGATATTGTGTATTTTGAAAGTTTGGCTCTTGGCAAAGAGCCAGCGCTATTTCCATCTTGTGTGGAAAATATAGAATTACCGTGAATTATATTGAAAAATTAGATTCATTCACTGCTGTGATAATTTATCTCCCAATCTGTCTCAGAGAGTTAGCAGCTGGTGAGAAAATAAAATGTAATTTAGGCAAAAAAAAAAATCACTTTTAATCTATGTCTGGCAGGGAGAGAAGCTATTAAGTGAGTTTACTCTTTGCCAATCAGGGGGTTTTCTTTAGCACACCCTCAAATGAAATGTTATGATGGAGACTAATAGGTAGCTTGCTCTCCTCAGATGGGCCTTGCCAGCCAAGGGGTGAGAAGTCAGACCCTCTTAAAATTCAAAGCCTCCTCAATGGCGGCTTCTCACAGTGCTCGTCTCCTGAGAACCTTCTAGACTTGCTCCTTCGAAGAGAGGGTCCACTTTAAAGCACCAGGACTCTCCAAAACAGAGTCTGCCTCCTCACCTCTTAATAAAGGAGGAGAAACTGCCCCTGATTTTAAGGCTTATCGATTTAAGGTGTTTGAAACATTCCTCTTTGATTAATAATGATGGCCATTTTTCTTCTCCAAAGGGTGTGATTATGTGCCCTGGAATTGTCCTGACATCATCGCATGAGTCAGAACTCTGAGCTAATCAAGCTCTGCCCAAAGTCTAGTCCAAAGCTCCCCAAGTTTGTGAGTCAGCACCTCACATTAGCAGTCCCAGGCTAGGCCGCTCAGCAACAGCAGCGTCCAGGCTGCATCTGTTTGAGCCAGTGCTGCCATACCACTGCACCCTGCATTGTTAAGACCAGAGTCTCCCATCCTTACTAAGGGTCCTATCCTTCCTGAGCAAGGAGGACAGATTAATGCAGCTCACCTGCTTCCTGAGGATGAAACAGACACTTTCTGCTTTGCATTCTTCCTGCTTAGAATTCTGGATCTTTGGAGAAACAGAGGCACGTTCAAGAGACTCCTGTATAGGAACTGGGAGACCAAGGAAGTATTGGAGGTTCTTCTATCCGGTTATTATGTAACTCTGGTGAAGTCTTTTCTTCCTTCTTGGCCAAATCTACCACACCTATAAAAAGAGATACTTGAACAAGATGGGAAGGTCTTTCTAATCTGGAATCTATTATATGCTCTGGTAGCATAGTGGTTACAAATCGGGCTGCGAACCTCAGGGTCAGCAGTTCAAAACTACCAGCTGTTCCATGGGAGAAAGATGAGGCTTGCTGCTTCCGTAAAGATTTACAGCCTTGGAAACCCTCCCTGTACAGGGTGGCTATGAGATGGAACCGACTCCACGGCACATAACAACAACAACAACAATCTATGGGTTTGTAGTATATACCCAGGGAGCAGGGACCTACATCTGAATGCAAACCTCCTGGGAGCCCTTTGTCAAAGGACCATGTCTCATGTTGACTTCAGGAAATGGATAATTGTTTCTAATTCAGGGAGGGACAGAGCACAGGGGAACCATCAACTTCTCACTGGTGACTTACACACTGGGTGCTATGCCCTACTGACAGTTTCTTCTAAGCAAACCTGGGTCTCTTCCACATCCCCAAAGATCTTGCTGACTTCTCAACCATGACCTCTGAGATAAGCCAAAGAGAAAAAAGGCTTAATTAAAATTCAGTGTGAACTTACAGGAGAAACAGTGTTTTCACAAAGATTCCACCAGCCCCACATCCAGCTCTCCATCTCCGATCAGGTTAAAATGACCAGTGGAACATAAAACAAGGGAGCACTCACACTGGTGCTATAAATGAGGCTGGCTGATAGAAATATAAGAGAATTTTTGAAAACTAGAAGACAAAAACCACCAAGCAACTGTCAGTTTGTTTTACTGTGGCAGCTGGTGTGTTACTGTGATGTTGAAATTTATGACACCTGTATTTCAAATATCAGCAGGGTTACCTATAGAGGACATATTTCAGCAGAGCTTCCACACTAAGAAAGACTAGGAAGGAGGAGCTGGTGATCTACTCCTGAAAAACACTGATCAGTGAAAATCTTATGGATAGCAGCCAAACAAATCTATCTTGGAAGAAGGACAGCCCAAATGCTACTTGGAAGCAAAGATAGTAAGACTTTGTCTCACACACTTTGGACATGAAGGCCATTGTTATGGATTGAATTGTTTCCCTCACCGCCCACCCCCAAATATAAGTCAACTTGACTGGGCCATGATTCTCAGTGGCTTGACAGTTACATAATGATGTAATGTGACAGTTATATAATTATATCATCACATCAACCCTTCCCCCGACAATGTGATCTGCTGTGATTAGCCCAGATTTTATATAATTATCTGATTGTTATAAACCCTAACTTTTATGATGTTATAGGAGATAGGTTGCAATCTACAAGATTAGGTTATGTCTTGAGCCAATCTCTTCTGAGAAAACCCCACTGCCATCAGGTAGATTCCATCTCATAGCAACCCTGTATAGGGTTTCTGAGGTTTTAAATCTTTACAGAAGAAGACAGCCTTATTTTCTCTTGTGGAGTGGTGGATGGGTTTGAACTGTCAGCCTTATAGTTAGCAGACCAGTTCTTATCCTAAAGCACTATAAAAGAGAGTAAACAAGCAAGTAGAACTCAAAGGAATCTATTAATACCAAGAAAGATGAGTCAGGAGTAGAGTGTGTCGTTTGGACCTAAGGTCCCTGAACTGTAAAGCTCACAGACTCAGGGAAAGATGGATGCCAAGACATATGGAGAGTTCCAAGGGATGCTGGGCTTACAGATGCTGAAAGGACACTAGGATCTTTACCCAAAGTCCCCCTCCAAGAGCTGACACTCTGCATTTGTACTTCAAGCCTCCTAAAATGTGAGAAAATAAATATCTGTTTGTTAAAGTCACCCACTTGTGGTATTTCTGTTACAGCAACACTGGATAACTTCAACAAACATCATGCTTGGTGAAGTAGAGGGTCAGTGAAAAAGTGGAAGACCCTCAATGAGATGGACTAACACAATGGCTGCAACAGTGGGTTGAAACACAGAAATGTTTGTGAGGATGGTGCAGGAAAAGACTGTTTTTTGTTTTTTTTCTGTTGTATATAGGGTCACTAGAAGTTGGAATTGACTCAATGGCACCAAACAATAGAAGGCAGAGAATCTGGTCCAGATAGAAAGAAGGACTTCTGTGCATGTAAAGAAATGAGCTACATCTGTTCACTCATTCCATATATACTTCCTAAGCATTTCCTATGTGGCAAGCACTGCTCTGGTTATTGGCAATGCAGAGGAGAGTACAAGAAAACCAAAATCCCTATTTTCATGAAGGCTGCATTCCAATTTGGTGAAACCAAGAGGAAAAAGCAATAAAAATACATCAACATGGTACTTCAAAGTAAGAACTACTGGGAGGTGCAATAAAGAGTGCATAGAGGGTGGGCAGGTGTTTAGAAAAAGCCTTTCAGAGGAGGTGACCTGAATGATAAGGAGTCATTCATGGAAAGGGAAAGAATAGACCAAAGAATATTCCAGAATGTCCCAGAGAAGCCTGGCATGGTAAAGAATGAAGGAAAGAGTGGCTGGGATGTGCAAATGATGGATGTTATTAGGTACCATTGAGTCAGTACCAACTCACAGAGACCCTATGCACAACAGAACAAAGCACTGCCCAGTCCTGTGCCAATCTCATAATCATTGCTATGCCTGAGCCCAATGTTGCCACCTCTATGTCAATCCATCCCATTAGGGGTCTTCCTCTTTTTTTTCCTGCCCTCCACTTTATCAATCATGATATCTTTCCCCAGGAACTGGTATCCTGAGAGTCCGTCTGAAGTATGAGAGACGAAGTCTGGCCATCCTGGCTTCCAAGGAGCATTCTGGCTGTACTTGGATGTGGTGGTGGTAGTGTGCCGTGGAGTCCATCCCGACTCATAGCGACCCTTCATAGGGTTTCTGAGGCTGTATAGGGTTTACGGGAGCAGAAAGCCTCATCTTTCTCCCATGGAACAGCTGGTAGTTGATATTAGCTACCATACTCAGCTGACATTGAGATTAGCAGCCCAACTCGTAACCACTATGCTAACAGAGTAAAAACAGGAAAATAAACTGGGCAGACCATGTAGGGCTTACAGGTCATGGTGAGGAGTCTGCATTATATTGTAAGAAAGGTAGAAGACACTGAAGGGTTTAAGCAGGAAAATAGCATGAGCTGCTTTATGTATAAGGGCAAGTCAAAAATTATCCACATTCTGGTTGTAGAATTTATTTTAATCAACTTTTAGAAATTAAAACAATTTTAAATGTTTTATTGTGTGATAGTCTACATAGGAGAACATTAGCTTTACATTCATTCCATCATCTATCATTTCATTGGCATAGTTATCATCCTGTCCATGCATCCTCACCCAACCAAAGGGTGTACCCTGTAAGCCTGCACCCCCACCCCCACAGTCCTCAGCCCCTTTCCATCTCCTGATCCCGAGTCCCCAACCACACCATCTCTTGACGTTGTCTTCTCTGCCTCCATCTCAGGGCTCACCACTTCTCTGGGTAGGATCCCGCTCTCCGGCTCTTCTCCATTGATGGTCCCAGGGTCCTCTGCTCCTAGACTGAAAAGTTAATCACTCCCCTCCTTGCTACAAAATGTCCACCTTTAGATTTCCAACCCTCACAATCAGT
>NW_006408624.1:385545-406715 GCF_000296735.1 Chrysochloris asiatica | reverse complement strand
CCAGAGCCCTGTTGTTCCAAAGCTGTGCCTAAATCATTTTTTGCCTCTGTTCCATTTAGCCCATTCATACCTGTCTAATTGTTCTCCCATCTGCTTTGTTCTTCAATTCCCCTCTCCCTACTTGTATATTGCCCCCCTATGCTCTGGTAGCGTAGTGGTTATGAATCGGGCTGCGAACCTTAAGGTCAGCGGTTCGAAACTACCAGCTGCACCGTGGGAGCAAGATGAGGCTTTCTACTCCCGTAAAGATTTACACCCCCAGAAACCCTATACAGGGTCGCTATGGGTCGGAAATGACTCGATGGCACATAACAACAACAACAACAACCCAATACCCAAATTATCTTGTGCAAAGGCTTCATTTTAATTGGCTCAACACTAATGGAAGCAGCATCAAGAAAACAAATGATGTATTGCGCTAGGCAAAATGTTGCACAAGACCTCTTTAAAGTGTTCAAGAACAAAGATGTCAGTTTGGGGTCTAGGGTGTGCTTGACCCAATCTATGATATTTCAATAGCCTCATATGCATGTGAAATTTGGACAATGAATAAGGAAGATGTAGAAGAATTGGCGCATTTTAGTTATGGTGTTAAAGAACAATATTGAAATTATCATGAACCACCAGAATAACAAACATATCTGTGTTGGAAGAGGTATAGTTAGAATACTCTTTGGAAGCAAAGATGGCAAGACTTTTTCTCTCATACTTTGGATATATTTTTCAGGAGGGACCAGTCACTGGAGAAAGACATTATGGTTGGTAAAGTAGAGGATCAGTGAAAAAGAGGAAGACCCCCCAATGAGATGGACCAACACCATGGCAACAGCCACAAGCTCAGGCATAACAACAGTTGTGAGGATAGAGCAGGAATGGACGGTCTTTTGTTTGGCTGTACGTATGGTCACTATGATTCAGAACTGATGTAACAACACCTAACAACAACAAGTCTATGGAGAAGGGAGTGTGGGACAGGGGCTCACTCTAGGAAACTGTAGAGATCCTAGCAGAACATCACTATCAAACACCTCCCATCTTAAAGGTAAGCCCGGGAGGTGAGACTAAGATGTGAGCATGTCAGGAAGCACGTATGGATCCAGCTGGGACTTTGGAAATCACACCATTGGCGTGAAGTCCCACTGAACTGGGAGCCATAGTGAAAAAACTCTTTTGATCTGACCAGGGTAAACAAGAGCACTGTCCCACTGCCCCACTGCCCCACCGTTCTGGAATACCTCACCAGAAACAAGCAAGTCACCACATAGGCAAAGAGTCTCAGAGCACCTGCCTCCTTCTCTCTCTGTCTTATCCCCCAGACTTCTGGGCCTTGGTAGACTTGTAGTAAACCTAAGCTTTCCACTTTTTCCTGAACCTGAGAGACTTGAACAGGGGCTCACCCTGACAATCTCAATCAGAACTGATTTCAACTCTCAGTGTTGAGTGAACCAAACCATATCCTAAGAGGGTAAAGAAATGGCAGAATTAACCCAACACAGGGCAAGAAACAAAGTCAAAAGAAGGAGTCTCTCTGTGAAATTGGATAACATGTCTTCCTAAATAGTAAAATTACTTTAAGAAGCAGAAGATAATTTTAGACAACTTTTAATTGTCCTCTCAACAAGATTCAAAATGTCATTGCATCTATGAATCTAAAGCAGACACTCATATATGAAACTCTGATGAAAGGATAAATTAGGACCGATTAGATGAAGAGACAAGATGGGCTGAGGGGTAGGAGCCTGGGTCTCTGGTCTTGGACAAATTCCTAATCCCATCAATTTCCTGTAATAAGAAGATTTAAAATAGTGCCTGCATCATAGAGTTGTTGCAAAGCTTCTACAAGATAATAATGTGTGAACAGTACTTAGCTCAGTGCCAGGCACATGAGTGAAACACCCAAAACACGTTATTGTTCTTGAGAAAGTGCATGAAAATGGAACATAATTGCTTATTATAGAAATCATGATGAAGACAAAGAATAACAGGATTCATTCTTCAGAAAACCAGAGGCAAAGCAAAAATCAAGTTGGAAAGTTCTCCTTGATTTTAAAAGAAAGAAAGAAATGAAAATAAGGTAAAAGGGGGTGGGGGAAGCATAAAAGATAAGGAAGTAAATTCAAGACAGATGTAAAAAGGTCAGTATGTGAAAATAGGCCAAACAAAATTGAATTCATTATTATTTTTGTAAAATTAGGAAAATATTTCCTGGTGTTTCTGCAAATTGGAAGAATTTACTGAACAACAAGAAAGGAAAATAGGTCAAAGCCTAGTAACATCTTCATGAAAATTTTGAATTTTGGGGGGCCTGAGTTATTTAGATTCTTATTTGGCCTCCCTGGTGCCTGGTGAAGGAGTCCTGTTGGCACTGTGGAATAGCCATTAGTCTGTTAACTGCAAGATTGGTACTTCAAACTTACCATCTGTTCCATGGGAGAAAGCTGAGATTGTCTGCTTTCACAGAGATTTACAGTCTTGGAAACCCTAAGGAGGAGCTCTACTTTGTCCTGTAGGGTTGCTATGAGTCCAAATCGACTCAATGGCAATAGGTAGTAGTAGTAGTAGTTATCTTGTACTGCTGTAAAGAAATACTATAAATAGGTGACTTTAACAAACAGAACGTTAATTTATCATAGAAGATTATGAGTCCAAATTCAGGGTACTGACTTCAGAGGAAGGATTTCACCTTTTGTTGGCTCTCAAGGAAGATTCTTGTCTCATTGAGTTTCTGCTCCTGGGTGATCTTTACGTGGCTTGGTATCACCCTTCCCCATCTTTTCTTGCTAGCTTGCTTATTTAACTTCTTTATGGTGTGATGCTGTGGGTTAATGCACTGGACTACAAGATTTGAACCACAAAATCAGCAGTTCAAGTTCAGCAGCTGCTCCTCATAAACCCTACACAGGGTCCCTATGGGTCAGAACCACCTCGACAGCACTTAACAACAAAACAGCAACATATCTCAAAAGAGAATGACCCAAAATGTAGCCTATACTTGTTGTTGTTGTTGTTAAGTGCCATCAAATTGGTATTGACCCATAGTGACTTTATGCACAACAGAATGAAACACTGCCTGATCCTGGGCCAACCTCACTACTGTTGCCAAGCTTGATTCCATCAATGATGCCACTTGGCCAATGCATCTCGCTGGGGGGTCTTCCTCTTTTTCTCTGACCCTCCACCTTACCAAACATGATATCCTTCTCTAGAGAATGCTCCCTCCTGACATTATGTCCAAAGTATGAGAGCCGAAGTTTGGCCATCTTGGCCTCCAAGGAGCACTCTGGCTACACTTCTTCCAAAACGCATCTATTGGTTCTTTTGGCAGCCCATGGCACTTTCAAAATTCTCCTCTAACACCATAACTCGAATGCATCAATGCTTCTATGGTCTTCTTTATTCACTGTCCAGCTTCACATGCATATGAGGTTATTGAAAATACCATGGCTTGGGTCAGGCACACCTCAGTCCTCAAGCTGACATCTTTGCTCTTCAACACTTTAAAAAGGTCTTGTGCAGCAGATTTGCCTAATGCAATATGTCGTTTGATTTCTTGAATGCTGCTTCCGTGAGTGTTGACAGCTGATCCGAAAATAATGAAGTCCTTGACAACTTCAATCTTTTCTCCATTGGTAAAAATGTTGTTTATTGGTCCAGTGGTGAGGATTTTTGTTTTCTTGACATTGAGATGTAATCCATACCAAAGGCTGTGCACTTTGATCTTCATCAGAATGTTTTCAGTCCTCTTCACTTTCAGCGATCAAGGTTGTATCATCTGCATATCGCAGGTTGTTAATGAGTCTTCCTCCAATCCTGATGCCACATTTTTCTTCATATAACCCAGCTTCTCAGATTATTTGCTCAACATACAGGTTGAATAAGTATGGTGAAAGGATACAACCTTGTCACACACTTTTTAAATTTTAAACTATTCAGTGTTCTTATGTTCTGTTTGAACAACTGCTTCTTGGTCCAGGTATAGATTCCTCATGAGCACAATTAAGTGTTCTGGAATACTCATACTTCACAATGTTGTCCATAGCTTGTCAGGATCCACACAATCAAAAGCCTTTGCATAGTCAATAAAGTACAGGTAAACATCTTTCTGATATTCTCTACTTTCAGCCAAGATCCATTGGACATCAGCAATGATATCCCTCATTCCACCTCTTCTGAATCCAGCTTGAACCTCTGAAAGTTCTCTGTCAATGTATGATTGCAGCTGTTTCTGTATTACCTTTAGCAAAACTTTACTTGCATGGATATCAAAGAGATTGTCCGATGATTTCTGCATTCCATTGGGTCCTATACTAATCTTCTTATTAATATGAGACAAAACATTTTCAAATAATATATACAAAGGCATAGAGACTAGGATTTACATATTTTTTAGCGAAATCATCAGAAAACATAATATCTTTGCAGAAGTCATCAGACAATATCATTGATATCCCATGCTAGTAAAGTTTTACTAAAGGTAATACAGAAATGGCTACATTGACAGAATACTTCCAAAGTTTCAAGCCGGAGTTAGAAGAGGATGTGGAGCAAAGGATATCTTCATTGATGTCAGATGGGTCTTGGCTGAAAGCAGAGAATACCAGAAAGATGTTTACTTTTGCTTTATTGACTACTCAAGGGCTTTTGATTGTGTGGATCATTACCAGCTATGGACAACATTGAAAAGTATGAGTATTCTGGAACACTTAATTGTGCTCATGAGGAAACTATTCATAGACCAAAGGCAGTTTTTCAAATACAACAAGGGAAAACTGAATGGTTTAAAATTAAGAAAGGTGTGTGCAAGTGTTGTAGTCTTTCACTATACTCATTCAATCTATGCTGAATAAATGATCAAAGAAGTTGGATTATATGAAGAAAAACGCGGCATCAGAATTGGAGGAAGGCTCATTAACAACCTTCAATATGCAGATGATACAACCTTGCCTACAGAAAGCCAAAAGGACTGAAAATACTTATTGATGAAGATCAAAGACAACAGCCTTCAGTATGGGTTGCACCTCAACGTAAAGTAAACAAAAATTCTCATCACTGGACCAATACATAACATCCATGTAAATGGAGAAAAGATTGAAGTTGTCAAGGACTTCATTTTACTTGGATCAACCAACAGTCATGGAAGCAGCAGTCAAAAAATCAAACAATGTGTTGCATTGGGAAAATCTGCTGTGTAAGACTACTTTAAAGTGTTGAAGAGCAAAGATGTCAGTTTGAGAGCTCAGGTGCACCTGACACAAGCCATAATATTTTCAATAACCTCATATGCATGTGAAAGTTGGATAGTGAATAAGGAAGACTGTAGAAGAATTGATGCATTTGAGTTATGGTGTTCAAAGAGAATATGGAAAGTATCATGGACTGCCAAAAGAACAAATGGATCTGTGTTAGGAAAAGTACAACCAGAGTGCTTCTTGGGAGCCAGGATGGCTAGACTTCATCTTTCATATTTGGGACATATTGTCAGGAGGGACCAGTCACTGGAGAAAGATATCATGTTTGGTTAAGTGGCGGGTCAGAGAAAAAGTGGAAGACCCCTAACAAGACTGATTGGCACAATGGCAGCATCAGTGGGCTCAAACATAGCCATGATTGTGAGGTTGGCCCAGGTACAGGCAATGTATTTTTCTGTTGTGCATAGGGTCACTATGAGTCCATACCAACTCAATGGCACTTAACAACAACATCAACAATTTTTGAGGGACACAATTCAATCCCTAACATTCCACCCTTTGCCCCTCCCCCCAGTCACAAATTCATGTCCTTGCATATGCAAAATACATTCACCTAGTTACAACATCCCAATGGCATTATATCAACTCCAAGTTCAAAAATGTCACCTTCTCAATCAAATATGGGTGAGCCTAGGAGTTTTCCATCCTGGGGCAAAATTTCTCTTCATCTGTGACATTGTGAAATCTAAAATACAAGTTACCATCTTCCAGAGTGCAATGGTGAAACAGGCAAAAGGTAAATATTTCCATTACAAGTGGGCACAATAGGAAGACAAGAAGGAATAATGGGAACTAAGCAAGTCAAAACCCCAACAAAACAATTTGCATTAGTGCTTAAGGCTTAAAAGCAATCCTCTCTGCTCTCTGACACCTAGTCAATGGCCCTGTCAAGGTGTTGGCTATGTGCTCTTGATTCTAGATGGAGGCTCCTTGACGCTCTGCTTCAGCTCTACCTTCCAGGGCCATTGGGACAGTAATTCTGCTCCCCTGGCTTTGGGTAGGTCTATACTCTGGTAGCGTAGTGGTTACGAATTAGGCTGCTAACCTCAAGGTTGGCAGTTCAAAACTACCAGCTGTTCCATGGGAGAAAGATGAGGCTTTCTGCTCCCGTAAAGATTTACAGCCTCGGAAACCCTGTGCAGGGTCACTATGAGTCAGAATCGAGTCCATAGTATTTAACAACAACAATACTCCTAGTCTGTCTGAGTGGTCACCCCACCCCCTTAGCCCAAGCAGATTCTGTTCTTCTGCCTCTTGGGTGTAACAGCTCCACCCCTTCTGTTTTAAGCAATGACCCCATCCCCTGGTACACCTCAACAGCAGCCCCACACTCTGGAATCAAACTGGCAAAGAGCCACCTCTTTGAATCTAGGAAGCTGTTACCCCTTTGAGATTCAGGAAACCATGGTCCCACCCTCTGAAACCCCAGAAACAGTGGCCCCTTTATTTGAGACCTAGGCAGTTCATTTCCTGTGCTCCTTCCAACAGTTCTGATGAGATCTGATCTGCTCCAGGGAAAATTCCCTCTTGGTTTGGTGGATCACAGATGTGCTCCTTTGGGCTATTTCCCACCTGTAGAATTCTAAGAGGCAAATGGTTTCTTTTCTTTCTCTGTCCCCTTCAATCTAAGCTGATGAGTTTTCTGTTGTAGAAGTTGGTTAGATTCATCAGTTACAGGCTTAATCTCTTTTACAAAAGTTTGTGTAGCCACTTCCTTGAACATTCTAGTACAAGTACCCTTAGTGCCCAAGTACAACAGAATTTTCCAAATCTTTAAATTCTGTTTTCATTTTGCACAGTTCATTTTTAAGTCCATCTCTTTCCTCTTGAATTTTATTATAAGCAGCAAGGAGAAACCACATGGGTCTTTTGACAATTATTTAGAAATCTCATCTGTCATATCGCTAAATTCATCATTTACATCTGAACATAAACAAGTTCTTTGCCACTGCATAAAAAGCATTACCCTTTCTCCATTGTCCAATTGCATATTCATTTTTATTTTTTTTTTTAAAGTATCACTAGAAGCACATTTAACGTCATTTCTAGCAACATTCTGCTGTTGGCACCGTATGTATTTTCTAAGATGATAGACACCAGAATTGCCTTTGATGTCCATAATTTTACCAGATGTCTTTTCAAGGCAATCTGTTTTTTCATTATTAGGTACCTAAGATGCTTCCAGCCTGTACCCCATGCCCAACTCCAAACCCCTTCCACATTGTAGGTATATGTTAGAGCAGCATACCACTCCTGGTACCAAATCAGTATTAGTTATTTACTGCTGCTATAACAGAAACCCTGTACAGGGTCGCTATGGGTCGGACCCGACTCGATGGCACTTAACAACAACAACAACATAACAGAAATACAACAAATGAGTGGCTTTAACAAACAGAATTTTATTTTCTCCCAGTTTTGGAGTTAGAGTTCAAATTCAGTATGACAACTGTAGGGGAAGGCTTTGTCCTTCTATCAGCTCTGGAGGAAGATCCTTGTCTCTCTAAGCGTCTGCTTCTGTGTGATCTTCATGTGGCTTCACATAATTCTTCCCCACCTCTTCTTGCTAGCTTGCCTGTTCAATCTCTTTTATATCTCAAAAGAGATTGATCCAAAATATACTCTATACCAATCTGGTCTCATTAACATTACAAAGAGAACCCATTCCCAAATGAGATTATAAACATAGGCATACAGACTAGAATTTACATCACATATTTTGAGGGACACAATTCAATCCATAACATAGGGATAAGGAAAAGGCTTTGCCAGATATAAGAGAAAGTAAAACTACTTTATTACAAAGGAAAAAAATCAGGCAGGCTTTAGGTTTTTCCACAACAGCGAATACCAGTGAGAAAGAGCAATCCAAGAGGAAGTATATGATATAGAATTCTAGATTGCCATTATTATTCTAGATTGCCATTCTTGCAAGGGCAGCAGAGAGGTGTTCTCATACATTAAAGGTCTCATAACTACAATTCCCATGGAGCTGGCTGAAAAAAAAAAACAAAAAAAAAAACTTGAAGATATAGATAACCTAATGTCTAAGAAATGAAATACATATAGACTTTAAAAATGCAAAAGCCATAATTTAAACAACAGTGGAATAAAGTATGAAATGGAGCTAGAACTAAGTGATTATCTTTAATGGACTTTTATCACATGCAAGTATATCGGTTAAACCTTAAAATAATTTAATATGCATTCAGATTAAATGCCTTGCATTTCTTTTTGTTTTAACTGAGAAATTAGGGCAAGGGGAGTGATGTAAAAGCATTAAGCTTCTTCTCTTTCACAGGAAACTTTTGATAAATGTGTCTTTTCTGACCTTAAGTAGGGAAAATTTGTTGTCTTAAGAATTGCAAAATAACTCTTTAGAACAAAAATAGTATATATATTCCAAATTCACTAGGGAAAAAGAACAGAAAAAAAGAATTCTGCAGAGAAAAAACAATGCAGAATAAAGAAAGCAATAAATTAGCATAAAAACAATTCTTAAAACAATAAAAATAAAACCATGTATTTTGTACTGTGGCAACAGATATGAATGAGTAAAGACTGCTTGTTAAAATTAAAAGCCCCTCAAAGGATGAATTGAAATTCATTAAAGTTTATTTAAGTTTATGCCACAGAAAAGTGTAAATTCTGCTCTGAGACGTAAAAGAAAGTGTATTAATGCCATATTCCCTGATAAGAAGTCTCATTTCAAAGATTTTATTTCTTCCCAATTAATTCATAAATAAAATGTAGCAAACATTCAAATTCATTTTTTTTTTTTTTTAATATTTGGCAAATGATCTAAATTCTGGGAAAATAAACATGAGAGAAATCAAAAGAATTGAAACAGAAGAACAAGGATTAGCTCAGTTCTCTAGTGCTGCTAAATAGGAGTACCACAAGACATGGGAATTTATTCTCCACAGTTTGGGAGACTAGAAGCCCAAATTCAGAGTGCTGGCTCTGGGGAAAGGCCCTTACCTGCTTTTTGGTATCTGTAGGCCCACTCATGGAAGCAGCAGTCAAGAAATCAAATGACATATTGCATTAGGCAAATCAGATGCACAAAACCTTTTGAAAGTGTTGAAAAGCAAAGATGTCAGTTTAGGACTAAGGAGGCGCCTGACCCAAGCCATGATATTTTCAATAATGGTATATGTATGCAAAAGCTGGGCAGTGAATAAGGAAGACCATAGAAGAACTGATGCCTTTGAGTTATGGTGTTGGAGGAGAATACTGGAAGTACCATGGGCTGCCAAAAGAACCAATAGATCCATTTTGAAAGAAGTGCAGCCAGAGTGCTCCTTAGAGGCCAAGATGGCCAAACTTCATCTCTCATACTTTGGACATATTGTCAGGACCGGGAGCAGTCGCTGGAGAAGAATATCATGTTTGGTAAGGTGGAGGGTCAGAGAAAAAGAGGAAGACCCCCAACCAGATGGATTGGCCAAGTGGCAGCATTGATGGACTCAAGCGTGGCAACAGTAGTGAGGTTGACCCAGGATCAGGCAGTGTTTTGTTCTGCTGTGCATAAGGTCACTATGGGTTGGTACCGACTCGATGGCACTTAACAACAACAACAACAACAGGCCCAGTATTCCTTGGAGATCTCCAAGTGTCTTAGCATCAATCTTTCCCTGGATCTGGGAGTTTCACCATGTATGCATCCAGTTCCAAAAGACAGATTCCACTCACTCTCTGCTTGTTTGGTGATAGTAGGTCCCTCTGTCTCTGCTCATGTCTCTCTCCTTTTATATCTTAAAAGAGATTGGTTTAAAATACAACCAAATTCTGTAGATTGCATCTGACCTCATTAACATCACAGAAGTGAAGATTTACAACACATAATAATTTCATCAGATCAGGACTGATCACATCAGATCACATTATGGGGGCAATTGTTTTATATTAGATCTCATAATTACATCTTTCATTAAACCACTGAGAATCTTAAATCTAGCCAACCTGACACAAAACCTTAACTATTACAATGAAGTACTTATATTTTTAGGTTAAAACATTAGGAGAGTGTGTCATGGGTAAAAAAAATGATGACAATGAACATACTAGAAATCCTCAGAATGTTGTTATTGTTGTAAAGTGCTGTCCAGTCAGTTTCAACTCAAAGCCTGTTTAGGTTTTCTGAGGAATGTCTGATGTGTTTGAATCACTGACTGTGGTTAGCAGTCTAGTGTTTATCCTACAGGACCACACCAGGACTCCATCACAGAAATAAGATAGGATTCTAAGCCATTGGGATGATGAACAGATTATTCAATACATTGTTCTGAACTAATTTCTTAATTGCAAATTGAAAAAATTGGACCACTGCATTGTGTCATATATTTAAATAAAAACAAGATGGAGACTAAAATGATAGATGTAAAAGATGAAACCATAGAACAAGTCAAATAAGAAAGATAAGGATCAGTATTTGTTTGATTTTTACGTAGAAAATAAATTTGTAAACCAAAAAGCAAAGGAAGAAAAGAAAAACAACACACTAACGTAGGATTTTACTAGAAAAAGTCTACAAATATAGTTTAAAAGAGAACAAAAACTGGAAACTGATGTCTCTCTCTGTCTCTGTCTCTGTCTCTCTCTTTCTCTCTCACACACAAACACAGACATATAAAAGGTCAATGTTCTGACTATATAGAAATCAACATCAATAAGAAAAGGAATAAGAGCCTAATAGGAAAAAAAAAATGGGCAAAATACACAGAATGAATTAAGATGAAGAAACAATTGGCCAGTCAACATATGAAAAAAATGCTCAACCACATTAGCAAGCAAAGATATTCAAATTCAAAATAACATGCCTATCAAGTTGAAAAGTAACAAAACAGAGTGCCAGAGAAGGTACAAGAAACAGGTATTCCTCTACTTGCAATTAGAGATTTAATAGTAAGCATCAAAATCCTTAAAAAATGTTCATAAACTTGAATATAGATATCCCATGCTTTGGAATTGATTCTAGGGACACATTCAGGGGTTTACACTGAGATTTAGTCATGAGAGATGATCTTTACATCATTTTTGAAGTAGGTCAAAATTGATGATAATAAGAAAATCTGACTTTAATTTGTTAAACACACACAATGGCCAGACATTCTGCCAAGCCTTTCATGAGCATTATCTCATTTTACTCTCAAACAGTCATATGAGGTACATCCCATTATTATCTCTATTTTACAGATGAGGAGATAGAAGATGAAAGCCACTCAAATGTTCAGCAAGAGAGGATGCTTGCACATATCATGAACAATAATAGGCATGTCGCGAAGCCACTGAAACCCATCTTTCTCTGAGAATACAAAAGGCCACTAGTAAATGCTAACAGGGTACAAACATGGTACTATATGATTTGGGAGAGGCAAATATATATGTATGTATTGTTTCTTAGGGAAAAGGAGGGAGGGAGGGAAGAGAAGGACAAAGGAATTAAGCAAGGGAAGAAGATCTATCAGCAGTGGTTTGATCTTCTGGCTTGATTTTTTCTGTCTAAGTTATAGACTATTGGGAGGGTGTATAAAAGGGAGCCCTGGTATCACAGTGAGTTAAGCATTGGTCTGCTAACCAAAAGGTCAACAGTTTGAACCCACCAGCCTCTCGTCGGGAGAAAAATGAGGCAGCCTGCTTCCATAAAGATTTACAGCCTCAGAAATCCTATGGAGCAATTGCATTCCGTTAAAGCATAGCTTTGAGCGACAATTGACTCGGTAGCAGTGGTTTCGGGTGGGTTTTGCTCTTGTTTTGGTTTCAGTTATAATGTGACGATCATTTTCTTCATCTTCTTTATCTCTTTGTCTTCACATTTTCTCCAATGAGCATGTACTTTTGGAATAAAGAATTTTCAATAGAATTTTACTCAAGTGGAGGAGTAAGAACTGATGTCATTTTCAAAGTATTTTGCTTTATTTTATTATTTTTTTAGAGATAGGGATTGCTCTCAGATTTACACAGAGCCTAATGGTTTATCCAAGGTTGCTGGGGTCACTAAAATTCTCAAAGCTACCTTATCCTAGAAAAAGAACAGAACTGATTTATTTACCTTGGAATAGCTCCAACCTTTGGTCCAGAGAGATTCTGGCTTAAAAGACATTGCTTAGATCACTAAGTCCTCCCTCTGGCTAAGGGTTTTGTTCCGAGGCTGAAGCCCCTGTGCATTTTCCCAGCTAAATATATATGTCCTGATACTCATGCCTGCATGTTGGTATGTCTGAATACCTCCAGATCCATGCTGTCCTGGATAAAAGTGACAAATTCCACTGCATTGCCTGCTGAATTTCCACTTACTAATATTTTCACTAATTGTGAGGAAAGAAAATCAAGTCATTTCAGTGAGGTGATTTCAGTGAGGCTAAAATTCAGAAGGGAAGTTAGGGTGTCTAAATGCTGACTGGTTACAAGAAACAACCACAATGATGACTACAGGGGGATATGTCATAGCTATTCCCAAAGCCAAAGTGGGTTCCTTCCAAAACCAGGGTTGTTGTTGTTGTTATGTGCCGTGGAGTCGGTTCTGACTCATAGCAACCCTGTACAGGGTTTCTGAAGCTATAAATCTTTATGGGAGCAGAAAGCTTCATCTTTCTCCCACAGAACAGCTGGTAGTTTCGAACTGCTGACTGTGAGATTAGCAGCCCAATTCGTAACCACTACGCTACCAGAGCTCCTTAAAACCAGAGTAAAACTACACAAATCCATTTCTGTCAAGGTGATTATGACTCATGGCAACGCCATGTGTTACAGAGTAGAGCTGAGCTCTATAGAGGTTTCTTGGCTATAATCTTTATGGAAGCAGATCGTCAGGACTTTCTTCCACTGAACTGCTGGGTAGATTCAAACTCCTCACTTTTCAGTTAGTTGTTTTTGTTGTTAAGTGCCGTCGAGTCGGTTCCAACCCATAGCGACCCCATACAGGGTTTCCGAGGCTGTGAATCTTTACGGGAGCAGAAAGCCTTATCTTTCTCCTGCGGAGCGGCTGATAGTTTCGAACTGCTGACCTTGAGGTTCACAGCCCGATTTGTAACCACTAGGCTACCAGAGCTCCTTTCAGTTAGTAGTCAAGCACAAACCACTTTGCCACTGCCTTAGTTCTCTAGTACTGATATAACAGAAATACCATAAGTAGGTGGCTTTAATGAACACAGAAATTAATTCTCACACAGTTTAGGAGGCTAGATGTCCTAGCATCAGCTCTAGGAGAAGGCTTTCTCTCTGTTGGCCTTGGAGGAAAGTCTGTGTCTTCTTTCAACATTTGTAGGCCCAGTGTCCCTTGGAGAGCTTCCTGTGTCTTGGCGTAGATCTTCCCCTGGGTCTAGGAAGTTCTCAGCACAGGGACCCTGGATCCAAAGAATGTACTCTACTCCAGGGTCTTCTTTCCTGGTAGTAGTCAAGCCTCCTTTTTCTGATTGCTTCTCTCTCCTTTTAGCTCCTTCTATATACAAGAGACAGATATAAAATATGATGCAGGCCACACCCCAGGGAAACTCTCCTTACATTGGATCAGGGCTGTGACCTGAGAAAGGGTGATACATCCCACTCTTAGTCCCCCCACAACTGATTGGCTGATCACATCAGATGACACCATGATGGCACAGCCAAATTGACACATATTTTTGAAAGGCACAATCTAATCCATGACAGCCACTTAGGAGCCTTAGAACTCATTGGGCCAGAAATGAGTTTTCAGGTCAAGGAAATAAAACTCTGCCTCTTCCATAATTAAAGCAAAGGAACACAGAAAATGCCCCTGCTGCCAATGGAGTTGTGCCCATTTCCATTTGACCTTTTCATTCATTCAACAAATATATATTGAGCACCTGCTATGTGCCAGACACTGGAGACACAGAGGTGAACAGCACAGTTAAGGCTTCTGCCTGAATGGAGGTTTATACTACAATGAAAAGAGATAAACAATAAGCAAATCAACATGCAGACAAGCAAATAAACAAGCAGATGAAAAATAATTTCAGATAGGGGCAAGTGTTGAGAAAACCTGTAACAGGATAATGAGATGGATAGTTACTGAGGGAATGCTTTTCTAGGGGAGTGAGTCATGGAAGGTCATTGCAGGTGACAGTAGAGATGAGATATGAATGAGCAGGAGAGGACAGCTGCTATGAGATGGCACAGTTTCCTTGTTTCATTGTCCAGCTCTGCCTATCTGCTAAGCCCACCTACTCCAATGAATTTACCTGGAATTCTCAGTTCATGTTTTTTCTGCCTTCTTATGTTATGTGAGTGTGGGTGTTTGTGTGTGTATGGAGGGGATGCTGTGTGGGTGTATTACCTTACTAATAAGATACAGGTTCCATGAGCTAGGGGTGCATTCTGGTGGACAGTCTATAACTGAGTGGCCTGGGTTCTTCCCTTACCTAGCTGCCCAATGAATGGATTTACCTGAGTCTCCCACAAATGTCTTGTACTTAGCTCTTCCCAAACTGAATTTATTACTTTTCCTCCTCCCAAGCCTGTTCCTTTTCCTGTCTTCCCTGTTTCGGTGACATCTCAGCATTTATATCCTTAAAAGTATGTCCCTTCTCCCTAGAACCATCAAGGAAAAAGAGGAGGAGAGGAATGTGGAACCCTATCCAGAGAAGCAGCAACACCAGAGATGGAGACAGAAATGAGGACATGGAGAGATAGAGCAGCTGAGGACTCTAGACTCATGGAAAGAGAAAGGCTGTGTGTTGGCAGCTAGGAGGCAGGCTTGCAGAATGTGCCCTTTGGTTGTTTAAATGATTATATACTCCTGAGTGTTTGTGTACATTTAAAAAAACAAAACAAAACAAAAAAACAGAGGGAATGGAATCAAATACTGTTGAATGATGATGCACGGAGGGGATTGTAATCATTGCAATGAAACGAAATGTGATAAGATGTTGTAAAACTGATGTTCTTTAAGGGTCATCATGTGTGATGGGCAGTCTGGCACTGCGCAAAGACTGAGAGGCTGAGAGGAAGCCAAAACTTAAACTACACTTTCTATAGTCAGTTCACCTTGCCATGGGCTGGATCCCCCAAAGAATATAAATGAGCTCTTCAGAGGTATCTTCTTGCTGAACCTGGCTTGATGAGGTTGCACTTGCCACCTATTCTGCAAAGATGCTCTATTTTACCTGTGGCCTAGATCCTCCTATAGTGTGATCCTGTGTACAAGTTAATACACTTTAATCCCCAGTCACATCTCTAGAGGCAAGACCAGTCAATATTTTTTCCAATCATCCATTCTTTGCTTATCTTTCAAGTCCTCCTTCTCCCAGGAACCCCCTTGGCACTCTGAATGCACAATAATCTCTCTTCTAAAGCCACAGTAGAGACTGTCTACATGATTCACTTTTCCTTGCTTGTATTGTTGTGCTGCCTTCCATGGTTAGCTTTGCCACCCCAACTAGAGCACAAACTGCCAAAGGCTGGGACTATGTGTTGAATCTTAATGGCCAGCACTAAGTAATGCATGTGTCATAAAAGCCTCAAACAGTTGCCTCTCCCTGGATGTGAGATTCTCCTCGTGGTACTGTGTTTCTCAAACTATCTGCATCAGAATCATTTATTTATTCCTGGCTCAGTCCTAGACATTTGCATCAGAATCTCTATTTCTATCTTATTTGATTGTTTCTGTAGCACTTTCTTGACTTCTTCCTAATTTTTCTCAACTCCTCTGTGGAGAATTTGAATGCACTTTAATATCATTCTTCTGAATTCCTATTCAGGCATTCCAAAACCTGCCCTCCTTCCAATGGGAATTCTAGGTCTACCTCCAGCTCATTTGTTTCAGCTACTCTATCTTGTTTCTGAACATGAGCTGAGGTCTTCTGTTGCTTTTTGGTCATTTTCAATGATTAGATGTATTTTTAATACTTATATGAATGTATGTTGGTGTACTATTAAGCTTTCTGGTTGCCTCCTGGTAGATGTGATCAGGAGAGGGGTTTCTCTTTTCATTCTCTTATTACTCAACCCAGAGTAACTTTAGCACGTTTGGTTAACAATGCTGCTCTGGTGTATAGCAGCTGGATTGGATCTTGCCCGGATGATGGGATTTTATAGGGTGTGATTGTACCTTGGCTATATGACCACAATTGTTATCTCTTCTTGGGCAACATAAGGTGAGAAAGACCACCCCCAAGATAAAAGTGGGACCAAAAAAATTAAAAAACAAAACAAATTGGACATGAAAGTCTATAATCTACACACACACACACACACATACACACACACAAACAAAACAAAAAAAACATGGCCAAATATGAGTAAGACTTCAATGTCCCTTTTTTGGCTTCTTGCCTTCAAGGCCACCTGAGAAATTTCAAGATGTTTAAGCTCTTACCTTTTTTGCCTCTCTCCCTCTTCTCAAGCCCATTCAGTTATTTCTCCAAATGAAAAACAAACCAGGGCTAGCCAGAACTGTTTTGGAAAACTCTCCCATTATAAGTTGTTCCTTTGACTCTTTCCCCTTCTTCGATTCTGGGCCCAGTGGTCTTTGCTAAGCAGATCAATGCATGTGTGTAGTAGATCCCTCTGGGGGTGGGGAATGTTCACTCACTCAGGCATCCCTTCTAGCCACCACAGTGTAGGTGTGCGGACAGACCAAGATAAATAAATGGGAAAAAAAATGTTCACACCTTTCTCTCTGATGATTGGTCAGACCTCTGTGATGGGAGCTCTCTCTTGATCTTGTATCAACTCTGTCCCACTCAAGATGGCTGTGCTGAGACTCACTGGCAGCCACAATTCAGAAAACATCATTTATCTTGCTTCTGCTAAAAATCCCGCTAGTAGTAAGTCTTCAATACTTTTAAATATTCCTTTATATGTAGTTCAGATTTTCAGGACCATTGCCTGAGGCTGCTTGGTCTGGTATTCTGTGTTATTACTGACAGAGGTATGCACAGCACCTCTCCCTAATCTGCCATCATGCCTGGCCTCTGCATCAGAATCTCTAGAGTGGGTCCCTGGAAACTGAATTTTTAAGAAGCGTTCATATGATTCTTATGCACACTGAAGTTTGTGAACCACTGTCTTAGTTAGCAACACTAGCCCTTTAGAGAAAAGAGGACTGCAAAATGAGGGACCAGGATAGGAAGGTGTAGGTCACCAGAATGGTGAGTCATTGCCCTTAACATCTGCCAGGGTACATTTTTATTTATCCAGAAGAGTACAGCACAGTCTTTGACAGGAATGATGAAGAGTTAACATTTAAAAGTGCTGATCTGAAACTACCTCTTTAAATTAAAAAAATAAATAGATGAACTCAGAACAATATATGGAGAGCTAGATAATTTGGTGACAAATAGATTCTAGATAGACAGGTGTTGTCTTTGTTGTTGTTAAGTGTGGTTGAGTTGGTTTCAACTCATAGTGACCCTGTATAGAGTTTCTGAGGCACAGCTGGTGAGTTTGAACCACCAACCTTGCAGTTCAAACTGGCCTTGCAGTCTAGTGCTCATCCTACAGTGCCACACCAGGTGTTATCAAGTTGGCTCTGATTCATAGTGATTCTATGCACACCAGAAAGAAACACTGCCTCATCCGGAACCATCCTCACAGTCCTTGTTATGTTTGAGCCCATTGTTGCAGCCATTATGTCAATCCATCTTGGGGGGGGGGGGGATACAGGAGGGACAGAGTCCTCAGTCATTATTCAACAAAATAGGATGAATCTATAGAATTTTTGATGCAAAAATTTTTTGGGGGGGTGGGTTGCCTCTTTCTCTCCAGATGATAAACTCACATTCCAAACACATAGCTCCAGTGCAAGGGTAGCATGTATAAAACTGAAGGAATGAATGACTCAATCAACCATTCAATGAGGCACCAGAGCTGATTCTTTGAAAAGACCATGAAAATGGACAACTCTGTAGCAGATGTGATTATCTAGGAAAGAGTGCAGATGGGATGTATTCCATGTGTGAAAATATTGAGATCAGAATATTTTCACACATGGAATGAAAAAAATGAAGAAATGAAAAGAAAGTCCATATGACTAGAGTGTAGTGAGACAAGGGAGGTGATCAGAGAGATAGGACCAGA
Organism: Chrysochloris asiatica; assembly: GCF_000296735.1. Lineage (NCBI taxonomy): Eukaryota > Metazoa > Chordata > Mammalia > Afrosoricida > Chrysochloridae > Chrysochloris > Chrysochloris asiatica. The sequence continues at coordinate 388,425 of NW_006408624.1, read as the reverse complement.
GAGGCAGGCAGGGGCTAAATACTGCAGAGCCTTATAGAGGATTTCAAAATATGTTCTAAGAACCTCTGGGAGCCATTAAAGGACTTAAGCAGGGTGGCAGCCTACCTAGCAAGACCACCAATGGCTACTACCTTGGAGACATGTAAAAGATTGCACCCAGGCAAAGGCTATATGAAATAAGTGAATGAGAATGTTGCGTGATTCTGTCTCCAGCACACAAATAAGTAATCTAAGATGGTACTCAGGGGTACCTGCAGAGGAACCAAGTAAAGAATGTACTAGAATGCCCCAATTGCTAACTCATGGAGTGAATCCCAGCCCCATTCCATCTCGCCTTCCTACTTGGCCTGAATTTGGGATTGTTCTCCAGTAGGAGCCTTGGCCAAGTGTTGGTCTTTCAGACAGTGTGGCGTCATTCCTAGGGATCCTGAGTCATGGAGGAAGCAGTGTCAGGAGGGGCCAAGAGCCTAGTCAACATTTTTTAGCTGGCATAGATGTGTCAGCACCTAATAGTCCCCTGAGCTCTCTGGAACAGTCAGGCTTTGGCTAAGGCCATGAGGAAAAAGCAAACTGAAGCACACAGCACCCCAGGGGAGGAGACGGAAGGTCCCACACAGCCTTTCAGCATTAAACACTGTGTTAACCTCAGCTCTTGACCCAGACTCTCAGCTCTTCTCAAGGTTCCCAAGCCAATGAGCCCAGCAGCCACTATCTCTGCAATAACCTTGCCTGAATTGTAGAGATAGAATACAATCTTAGGTGTTAGACCCAGGGAGTATTCAATCCAGTTCATTGCTAACTCTGTAATATGTCCTGGGGTTACAAAGATGTTGCAATCTAAGTGAGAAGACAGACCTGGGAACAAATAATGTCAGTGCAAAGCAATCATCTAATAGAGTGGATAACAAGTGCAATGACAACCCAGATGGGCATCAGAGAAGTCCTCCTTTTATGGGGGGGGGGGGGTTAGCTCTTGAAAAATAAGTAACATTTTGGTGAGTGCACAAGGAGGAAAAGAATATCCTAGGAATAAGGAATAGTATAAACAAAGGTATGGAGACATAAAAGTACTTGGTGTGTTTCAGAAAGGCTATTGTGTATCATGGAGTGATTTCAACTCGTAGTGACAGAGTGGAACTACCCTATTTGTTGTTGTTTTTGTTAAGTGCTATTGAGTCGATTCTGACCCATAGTGACCCTGTACTGGGTTTCCAAGGAGTGACTGGTGAGTTTGAACCACCAACCTTGCAGTTCATACCGACTTTGCAGTCCGGTGCATTAACCCACAACACCACACCAGGACTGCAGAACTGCCCTATAGGGTTTACTAATCTTTGTAGGAATAGATTGCCAGGTCTTTTATCCTGTGATGTAGTTGGTGGGTTCAAACTGTTGACCTTTCAGTTAGCAGCTAAGTGCTTTATCAGGGATTCTCATTTAAGAAACACAAAAGAAAAGTGTAGTACAAGTTTTTTGTAGCCAGAATGCTGAGGTTGGGCCTAACTCTGCCATTTACTAGCACTGTGCCCCTGGACCTGTTAATTAACCTCTCTGTGCCTCAGTTTCTTCATCTAATGAAAGGCAATAATAATAGTATTGGCTTCATAGGATTGGAGCAGAGATTTAAAATTCAAGATCCATAAGTGCTTTGAAAATGCCTGATGTATAATAAATGCTATATAAATATTTTTGTTGTTTAGTACCATACAGGTGGTTCTGACTCAGAGTGCTATAGTATAGGGTTTCTAAGGAGTGACTGGCAAGTTTGAACTGCTGACTTTGTGGTTCAAACTGACCTTGCAGTTCTCCATTTATCCTACAGCGGCACACCAGAACTCCTGTTTAAGTATTAGCTTATATTATTTTTGTTGTTATTGTAGTGTTGTCATTGTTGGTATCATCTTTGGACAGTTGTGAAGTTATGTGTGAATAAAAAGTCAGGTAGAACATGACAAAGGGAATCTGTCTCATTTTAACATCATCCAACTGATCAATCCCGTGAGGATCTGAATCCTTCAATTTTTACAAGCAAAAGATCCAAAGAAACACTGAGGGGTGACTTAGCACATGCCTATACTCTAAATCCATGGAATGGAAGCTCTCTCAGAACCTGCATCAGATGTTCAACCCCTACTAGGCCTACTTAGCAGACTAAATCTGTATTCCAGAGACCACCAAATCAAACACGAATGTTCCAACCCTGCCAAAAGGGGTTTAGGGAGAAACTTCTGGTAGCTTTGTCTAAAGAACCTCTCCTGTGAGTCTGAAGGGCAGTCTGGAGAATAATAGGGAGAAGGGTTATACAGATGGCTCTTGAACAAAATCCAGAAAACTAAAGGTAGGATCCACCAACCGTCTGTAGGTTGGCCGTACTATGGAGACATGCGTGTTGCTGTGGTTCTGGAAGCTATGACATTGGTATTTTAAATACCAACAGAGTCACCTATGGTGGACAGGTTTCAAATGAGCTTCCAGATTAAGACAGACTAGGAAGAAGGAGAGACGGACTACTTCTGAATATTTAGTCACTGAAAACCTTATGAATAGGAGTGGAACACTGTCAGATAGCACCAAAATATTGAATATTGAGACATGATGGAGAGTACCAGAATATTGTCAAATAATAGTACTAGAAGATGAGCCTCTTAGGTTGGAAGACACTCTAATACAACTGGGGAAGAGTTGCTTCCTCAAAGTAGAGTTGTCTATGATATGAATGGAGTAAAGTTTTCAGGAAATTCATTTGCTGAGGAAGCAGAGCTCAAAATGAGGAGAAACAGCTGCAAACATTCATTAATAATCAGAACATGGATGTACAAAGTATGAATTCAGGAAAAGTGGAAGTTGTCAAAAATGAAATGCAATGTATAAGCATTGATA
>NW_006408624.1:375754-384042 GCF_000296735.1 Chrysochloris asiatica | reverse complement strand
ATAAGATAATATCCATACATCTACAAGACCAAGTTTCTCTGGTAGTATAGTAGTTATGAATCAGGCTGCTAACCTCGAGGTCAGCAGTTTGAAACTACTAGCCTTTCCATGGGAGAAAGATGAGGCTCTGTGCTCCTGTAAAGATTTACAGCCTCAGAAACCCTATGCAGACCTGGAAACCTATGCACACCACCACCACGACCACAAGGAAGACCAGTTAATACAACTATTATTCAAATTTATGCACCAAACACTAAAGCCAATGATGAAGACATTGAAAAATTCTACCAACTTCTTCAGTCTGAATTTGATCAAACATGCAATCAAGACGTATTGCAAAGTACTGGTGATTAGAATGCAAAGGTTGGAAACAAAGAGGAAGGATCAGTAGTTGGAAAATATGGCCTTGGTGATAGAAATGTTGCTGGAGATAGCATGAGAGAATTTTGCAAGACCCATCATTTCTTCATTGCAAATGCCTTCTTAAAACAATGTAAATGATGGCTATACATGGACCTCATTAGATGGAAAACATAAAAATCAAATTGACAACAACTATGAAAAGAGACATTAGGCAAACTCCATACCATCAGTCAAAACAAAGCAATGGACAGAATGTGGGACAGACCATTAATTACTCATATGCAAGTTCAGGATGAAGCTGAACAAAATTAAAACAAGTCCACAAGATCCAAAATATGACCTTGAAGATAGCCACCTTAATTTACAGATCATCTCAAGAACAGATTTGATTAATTGAACACTCATGACTGAAGATGATATGAAGAATATCATGCAGGAAGAAAGCAAAAGGTCATTAAGAAGACAAGAAAGAAGAAAAAGACTAAAATGAATGTCAGAAGAGACTCAAACAAAGGAATATGGAAAGGTTTAAAATTAGGAAATGTGTGTGCCAGGATTGTATTCTTTTATCATATTTATTTAATTTTTATGCTGAGCAAATAATCTGAGAAACTAGGTTATATGAAGAAAAACATAGCATCAGATTTGGAGGAAGACTGATTAACAACCTGCAATATGCAGATGATATATCCTTGCTATATGAAAGTGAAAAGGACTTAAAATACTTACCAATGAAGATCAAAGACCACAATCTTCAGTATGGGTTGCACCTCATATGTACAGAAAACACAAATCCTCACCACTAGACCAATAAACAACATCCATTTACACAGAGTAAAGATTGAAGTTGTCAAAGACTTCATTTTGCTCAGATCAACCATCAACACTCATGGAAGGAGCAATCAAGAAATCAAATGATGCATTTATTTTATTAGGCAAATCTGCTACACAAGACCTCTTTAAAGTGTTGAAGAGTGAAGATGTAAGTTTGAGGATTAAGGTGTGCCTGAACTAAGCCATGGTATTTTCAATAACATCATATGTTTGTGAAAGTTGGACAATGAATAAATACTGCAGAAGAATTGATACATTTGAGTCATGGTGTTGCAGGAGAATATTAAAAGACTAAAAAGAACAAACAAATTTGTGTTGGAAGAACTATAGCCAGGATAGACAGATTTAGAAGCCAGCATAGCCAGACTTAGTTTCTCATACTATGGACTTATTATCAGGAGGGACCAGATCCTGGAAAAGACATCATGCTTGGTAAAGTGGAAGGTCAACGAAAAAGAGGAAGACACTAATAAGAAGGATTAACAAAGTTGCAGCAGCAGTGGGCTCAAGAGTAGCAATGATTGTGAGTTTGGCACAGGACCAGGCATGTTTTGTTCTGTTGTGCCTAAATTGGCTATGAGTTGGTAGGGATTTATGGTACCGAACAGCAAATAAAAGGGTAGGATAAATTTGTGACCTGACTGAGATCATTTGGTAGATGAGATCCCAGAGCAGGAGTCTCCAAACAGAAGCAGAAAATTTACATGTGCATCTGTACACTTAGAGGAAGGAGTTTTACTAGATGTCAGGATCTCAATTATATGGTCTAGAGTTCAGCATGAGATTCCTGTAGAGAAGGAAAGCACTTACAGTGTCTGCACAGAAAGCAGAACATCAGAGTGAAAGGAGAGACACTTCTTTTCTTTTTCCACACCTGTTCTTTTAATCTCCTCTTCCCTGCCTCTTGGGTGAAATCATAGGCAGACCCTATCATTTGAGTGGGTCAGTCCTTTATAATAAAGTCCTCTGATCTCTTTCAGGCACCCGGATGATTTCATTTCAGTAATTAAAATACCCAGTGATGAATTAATAGCTAAAACTCAAACTCAATTTAAAATGGAAGTTATGTCCTTTCACAGTTTGGGCCTACTTCAGGATTATTGTCTTGGTTTCCTCCCCTTACACATTGCCTTCTCCCCATCTTGCCTCACAAGACTGTTTTTGGTTCCTCTAGGAATAAAGTGAAAAAAGGAAGAGGAAGTAAGGTCAAGAATGGATCTACTGGACAGGCATTGCTGCTTGAATTTTCTCTGGCATGGATTCTCTCTGGGCGACCTGGACCTTTCTTAGTTAAATTCCCATTGAAGAGGGCTCTAGGTCAGTTATTTCCCTGTGTCCACTTGCCCTGTGGGAAGCTGGACCTCCACCCCACCTTGCTCTGTTGGTAGAAATGTAGCTACTCTCCAGTACAACCTGGCTTCTCTTCCTTCTGCTTCACCCATTACCCAGATCTTGACCTCTTGCTTTTTTCAGATGGGGACAAACATCAAAACATGGGTTTGATTCCTGTCCAGTGCACCTCATGATTAGCCACCACCTGTCTATCAGTGATGGTTTGTGTGTTGCCATTGTGCTTGTCTTACTTCTCTAGTCTGTAACAGAAATACCACACGTGGATGGTTTTAACAAACAGAAATGTATCCACTTACAGTTTAGGAGACTATCCTGGCACTCAGGTGCCAGTTACAGGGGAAGACACTCACTCTCTGTTGGCTCTATCAGAGCCATCTTCCTCTGTGTCTAGGACTTTTTGAGTTCAAGGGCCCTGAGTCCAACAGATATACTTCACTCCAGTTCTTCTACCCTGATGGTAGTAGGTCTCTGTTTAAACTCTTTTATATCTCAAAAGAAATTGAATCAAAATATAACCTAATCCTGTAGATTGTATCCTGCCTCATTAACATAACTGTCTCTAATTCTGTCTTGCTAGGCCAAGATGGCTAAACTTCGTCTCTCATACTTTGGACATATGTCAGGAGGGAACAGTCGCTAGTGAAGGATGTCATGCTGGGTAAGATGGAGGGTCAGAGAAAGAGAGGAAGACCTCCAACGAGATGGATCTGCCAGGTGGCATCATTGATGGCATCAAGTGTGGCAGCGGTAGTGAGCTTGGCCCAGGATTGGGCATTGTTTCATTCTGCTGTGCATGGGGTCGCTATGAGTTGGTTCTGACTCAATGGCATCTGACAATGACAACAACATCACAGATCACCACTCGTCTGTCAGTTTGCTGTACTGTGGTGACTTGCATGTTGCTGTGGTTCTGGAAGCTATGCCATGGGTATTTTAAATACCAGCAGGGTCACCACAGAGGTTAAAATTTACAACATCAGGAAAATGGAGGGTAATTACATAATACTGAGAATCATGGTCTAATCAAGTTTACATATATGTTTGGAACACAAGTGAATCCATAACAATGCAGAACAGATTCTAGTGAAAGTGCCAGACTAAGATAGTCTAGGAAGCAGGACCTGGCAATATGATTCCAAAAATCAACCAATGAAAAATCTAAGGATAACAAGGGAACATTGTCCAATAGACAACTGATCATGGGGATAAAACAGGACTGGGCAATATTTCATTTTGTTTAATTGCATTTCATTGAAAATGGGGTTGCCATGAGTTCAAGGACCAACTCAACAGCAGCTAACAACCACATTTCCAAGGAACAATGACCAAGAGCTCCAAAAAAGCTTCCTTTTCCATATGGTTTATGGTGACACGGGTGTTACTCCCTCCTTGTGTGGTAATGGACACACAGTGCACAGACATCTCTCTTCAACTAACCTGTCACACTTCCCCTGGCCATTCAGCATTTTAAATTCAACCCTTTTTTAACCTTGAAAATGGGTGATGAGTGAAGGTGCTCAAAGCTGGTTTTGGCTACCTCTCCATTCTTGTAAGCACTGGATGGATGGTCAGATGGTCGAGCAAGTTTATTTGGAATGTGAGGGTACCTAATATTCTATTTTCTTGCTATAGGGAAGATGTCCTCTGTAGAATCAGAGCAGTATGCAACCAAGTAAGACTATCGTATTCAACTTTGTGAAGCCAGGAAATTAGGTTTGTTAGTGTCTCACAAATAAATAATTTCTACAGGGCAGATTTACAGTATATAAGCCCACAGAAGACCAAAGTACAAAGCAGACTCCTTCTCAGTGACTAAAATGCTCAATGTTTCTATCTAGGTCAACCCAATCATCAATATGAAGGTAACTGGGAAACTGCATGGACTTAATGCACCCCAAACCAAACCCACTGCCATCAATTGGATTCTGACTCCTATTGACCCTATGTAAAACACAATTCAACACTGCTTGATCCTGCTCCATCCTCACAATCACTGCTGTGCTTGAGTCTACTGTTGTGGTCACTGTGTCAGTCAGTCTATCTTCTTGAGGATCTTCCCCTTTTTACTGACCCTCTACTTTACCAAGTATGATGTCCTTACATAGAGATTGGTTCCTCCTGATAGCATGTCCAAAGTACATGAGACAAAGCCTTCCTATTCTTTCTTCTAAAGAGCATTTTGATTGTACTTCTTCCAAGACATATTTGTTTGTCTTCTGGCACCCTGTGGTATATAATAATTGGTATATAATAATCCAAGACAGATTTGTTTGTTTTCGGGTAGTCCACTGTGCCGTTGTTGTTAGGTGCCATTGAATGAGTTTGGACTCATAGCTATCCTATGCACAACAGAATGAAACACTGACTGGACCTGCACCAACCTCGCAATCATTGTTACGTTTGAGCCCATGGCTGTTGCCACAGTGTCAATCCATCTCGTTGGGGAATCTTAATCTTTTTTTCTGACCATCCACTTTATCAAGCATGATATCCTTCTCCAGGGATTGGTCCCTTCTGATAATATGTCCAAAGAACAAGAGAAAAATTCTGGCCATCCTGGCTTCTAAGAAGCACTCTAGCTTAATTTTTCCAAACAGATTTGTTTGTTCTTCTGCCAGTCCATGATACTTTTAATATTCTTCTTAAACACCATAACTCAAATGCATCAATTCTACAGACTTCCTTATTCATTGTCCAACTGCCACACGCATATGAGGCTATTGAAAATAGCATGGCTTGAGTCAGGAGCACTTTAGCCCTCAAACTGACAACTTTGCCTTTGAATACTTTAAAATGATCTTGTGCAGCAGATATGCCTATTGATATTGCAATATGTCTTTGATTTCTTGACTGCTGCTTCTGTGAGTGTTGATAGTGGAACCAAGCAAAATGAAGTCTGTGACAACTTCAGTCCTTTCTCCATTTATCATGATGTTATTCTGGTCCAGTGGTGAGGGTTTTTGTTTTCTTTATATTGAGGTGCACCCCATACGGAAGGCTCAGGACTTACTATTTTCTTCAGCTGCAATGTGAGCTTGCATATTTAGTATTCTATGCCAACATCATAATTTAAAGACTTCATTTCTTCTTGCCTCTTCCCTTATTCCTTGTCAAGGGTCAGACTCATCTTAGTTCTCAAATTGACATCTTTGCTTTTTAACACTTTGTTGTTAAATTTCTTGGAGTCAGTTCCTACTCATAGAGACCCTGTATAGGGTTTCCAATGAGCAGCTAGTGGGTTTGAATTGCCAAGTTCAGACTTATCCTACAGAACTACACCAGGACAACAGTATTAAACAGAGGTCTTTTACAACAGACTTCCCGGTGAAATATGTCATTTGATTCGTTGACTGCTGCTTCCATGGGAATTGACTGTGGATTAAAGTAAAATGAAATCCTTGACAACTTAAACTCTTCTCCGTTTATCATGATGTTACATACTTAGCCAATTATGAAGATTTATGTTTCCTTTATATTGAGGTATAATCCATACTGAAGGCTGTAGCCTTTGATCTTCATCAATAAGTGTTTCAAGTCATCTTCACTTTCAGCAAGGAAGTTTGTATCATCTGCACTTTTCCAGGTGGTTAATGAATCTTCCTCTAATCCTTAGGCTGTGTTTTTCTTTATGTAGTACAGTGTCTTAAATTATTTGCTCAGCATATAAATTGAATAAGAATGATTACAGGATACATCCCTGACACACATATTTCCTAACTTTAAACCACACGGTGTCCCCATGTTCTGTTCAAAGAACTGCCTCTTAGTCTGTGTAAAGATCCCATATCAGCACAATTAAAGTAGAAGTTCCATTCTTTGTAATTTTATTCATAATTTGCTATGATCCCACAGTCAAATGTCTTTGCATAGTCAGCAAAACAGAAGTAAATATATTTCTGGTAGTCTCTGCTTTCAGACAAGATCTATCTGATGTTAGCAGTGATATCCCTCATTCCATGTCCTCTTCTGAAACCAGTGTGAATTCTGGAAGCTCGCCATTATACTGCTGAGAGCATTTTGTAATGATTTTCAGCAAATTTTTACTTGCATCTGATATTAATGATATTGTTTGATAATCTCTGCATTGTATTGCATCACCTTTCTTTGAAATGGGTATAAATATGGATCACTTGCATTCAGTTGACCAGGTAGCTATGTTCTATGTGTCCAGTCATAGACAAATGTACATCTCCAGTGATGCATTCATGTATGGAAACATTTCAATTGGTATTCTGACAATTCCTGGAGCCTTGTTTTTGCCAGTGCCTTCGGAGAAGCTTGGACTTCTTCAATCAGTATTATTGGTTATTGATCATATCATACCTCCTGAAATGGATGAACATCATCCAGTTGTTTTGGGCACGGTGTTTCTGCTTATTACTTTCATTTATTTTGATAATTCCTGTGTCATTTGATGTTTTGTCCATAGAATCCTTCAGTATTACAAGTCAAAGCTTGAATTTTTTTCTTCAGTTTATTTCTTGAGAAATAACTTGAGAAATGCTGAGAATGTTCTTTGAGAAATGTTGATCATGTTCTTTCTTTTTGGTTCTCTTACTCCTGGTCTTTGCACATTCTATTAAAATATCTTACTTTGTCTTCTCAGACTACCTTTTGTAATCTTGTGTTTAATTCTCTCTTTTTACTTCATCATTTCTTCCATTTGCTTTAGCTACTCTACATTTAAGAACAAATTTCAGAGTGTCTCCTAACATCCATTTTGGTCTTTCTTTCCATCCTTTTTAATGACTTTCTGCTTTCTTCATATATGATGTCCTTGATGTCATCTCACAACTTATCTGATCTTTGGTTATTGATGTTCAGTGCATTAAATCTATTCTTGAGGTTGTTGTTGTTAAGTGCCGTCGAGTCGGTTCCGACCCATAGCGACCCTGTACAGGGTTTCTGAGGGTGTAAATCTTTATGGGAGTAGAAAGCCTCATCTTTCTCCCGCGGAGCGGCTGGTAGTTTCGAACTGCTGACCTTAAGGTTCGCAGCCCGATTCGTAACCACTACACTACCAGAGCTCACCATTTAGTCTCTGTATTTTGGTGGGATCTACTCAAGGTTGTACTTTGGCTCGCATGGGCTTATTATGTTCTTCATCTTCAGTTTGAACTTGCATATGAGCAATTAATTGGTAGTTTGTTCCTTGGCCCCTTGTTCTGACTTATGGTATTATATATTGAGCTTCCCCATTGTCTGTTTTCACAGATGTAGTCTATTTGATTCCTGTGGATTCCATCAGGGAAGGACCACATCTGTAGTCACCATTTATGTTGTTGTAAAAAGACATTGTAATGAATAAGTTGTTCACTTTGCAAAATTCTATTGTGCGATCTCCAGCATTATTTCTATCACCAATGCTACATTTTCCAACTACCAACCATTCTTCTTTACATTTTACATCCAAATTTTATATTCCAATCACCTGTAATTTCCCATGCATTTTGGTTTCATGTTTGATTAATTTCAGCTTCCAGAATTTGGTAAAATTCTTCAATTTCTTCATCTTTGGCACTATTGGTTGATGAATAAATTTGAGTGGTTATAATAACTGGTCTTTTTTGTAGGTGCATGGATATTATCCTATCACTGACAGTGTTATACTTCAGTGTAGATTTTGAAATCTTATTTTTGGTGATAAATGTGATGGCATACCTCTTCAATTTGCCATTCCCAGAGTAGTAAGCCAATTTGAAAAGGCCAGCATCTGTCCATTTCAGCTCACTAATTCC
>NW_006408624.1:372197-374224 GCF_000296735.1 Chrysochloris asiatica | reverse complement strand
TTTCAGTGAAGATCCATCTGATGTCAGCAATGATATCCCTCATTCCATGTCCTCTTCTAAATCTAGCTTCAATTTCTGGCAGTGACCCATAGATATTACTGCAATTGCTTTTGAATTATCTTCAGCAAAAATTTGCTTGCATGTGATATTAATGATATTATTTAATGATTTCCACAGGCTGTCGAATCACCATTCCTTGGAATGGGCATAATTATGGCTCTCTTCCAATCAGTTGGCCAGGTATCTATCTTCCAAATTTCTTGACATAGATAAGTGAGTTCCTCCAGTGCTACATCAATTCATTGAAACATTTCAATTTGTATACAATCAACTCCAGAAGCCTTGTTTTTTTGCCAGTGCCTTCAGTGCAGTTTGGATTTCTTCCTTCAATGTCATTTGTTGCTGATCACCAGTATATAATACCTCTTGAAAAAACGAACACCAACAAAGTCTTTTTGGTACAATAACTCTGTGTCTTCCTTCCATCTTCTTTTGATGTTTCCAGAGTCATTCAGTATTTTGCCCATAGAATCCTTTAGTATTGTAACCAGAGGCTTACATTTTTTTTTTTGTTCTTTCAGCTTGAGAAGTGCTGGGCATGTTCTTCCCTTTTGGTTTTCTAACTCCAGATCTTTGCATATTTTATTATAGTAAAAAGGCTTCTCAGCTTCCCTTTGAAATTTTCTGTTCAGTTTTTTTACTTTCTCATTTCTTCCAGTAACCTTAGCATCTCTACACTCAAGAGAAAATTTCAGAATCTCTTCTGACATCCACTGTAGCCTTTTTTCTGTCTTTTAAAAGATCTTTTGCTATCTTCATGTATGATGTTCTTCATTGTCATCCCACAAGTCTTCTGGGTTTGGGTCATTAGTGTCTAATTCTCTTTTAGCCATAGTCTGTACTCCCACCAGGCATTTTTTGCCTGCCTGAGTCTGGGTAAAAGAAGGTGGGAGAAGACACTGATAGGATGACATGATTCAGCTGTGGATTTTAGCAGAGTTCACTGGAATTGTAAAAACTTGAAATTCTAACATTGGTTTAAAATGAGCCATCTCAGAAGCAGGAGAGGGGATCTCACTGCTATCAAAGAATAAGATCCAAAAGTAGAGTATGTCCTTTGGACCCTGAGATCTCACTGCATCAAACCTCATTGACCCAGGGACAAAAATCTTCCACTTCCAGTGGAGTGGAAGAGGAACTGCGGCAGCAGAACCAAGAATCAGAGAATGATAGAGATGTGGACTTCCCAGCCCAGGAGCAAGTAGAGATGGGTGACTTTGGGCAGGAAGAATGCTTGAAGACTAGGGTGCCTCCAGGTACTTACATGGAGTATTAGGTTTGCTGACCCAGGGAGCAAGAGCTGAGGGTCTTCAGGCTGAGGATTATGATGGAGTGATGTGTTTTAGCAGCATATATCAGTCAGTAGCTGACTAGAACAACTATGCCTTGAGGATTTATTTCTTACCCCAAATTGTAACCTGGAAACTTCCCTAATAAGCCCCATAACTCTGAGTATGGTGTCTGAGTTCAGTGTAGCCACTGCAATGAATTATCAAACCCAAATGAAAAGCACCAAGGGTTGTGGCAAGAATAGTTGGTGCCATATTTTTGCACTAATGCATCAAATCTCTTCTTGAGATGGTCCCTAAATTCAGGTGGGATATACTCAAGGTCATATTTTGACTCTCATGAAGTTATTTTAATTTTCTTTAGTTTCAGCTCAACTTGCATATGAGCAATTCCACACTCGATCCATGACCTTGTTTGGCTGACTGAGCTTCTCCAAATCTCTTCTCAGAGAGGTAGTTAATTTGATTACTGTGTATTGAATCTGGTGAGGTCATCTTTCGTGTTGTTGAAAAAAGTATTTGTAATGAGCAAGTCATTGATCTTGCAAAATTGTATCATGTGATCTCAAGTATCATTTCCATCACCAAGGCCTTATTTTTCAATTATGAGTTTTTTCTCTTTGTTTCCAACTTTTGCATTCCAGTCACCAGTAATTCTCAGTGCATATTGATTGCATG
>NW_006408624.1:369258-371562 GCF_000296735.1 Chrysochloris asiatica | reverse complement strand
TGAAATTTGTCCACCATTGGTGGCCCTATTGCTAGGTAAAATATTGGTGGCATAGCTTCCACCATCATAGCAACACACAAGCCACCATAGCAATACAAACTGACAGAAAAGTGGTAGTCTTAATCTCTAAGTATACAGGCAGAAATTGTTGAACTGATACATGTTCTGCTTTTATTGTCAACACAACAAAATCTTCATAACTTAAATTAAAAATTTTTAATTAAAAAAAATTACAATCACTGCTCAATAAATATTGGTTAAATCATGAAATTATATATAATCATAAGGTTGCTTGACAAATATAGAATGTGAGCAAAGGAAGGACAAAAACTGGAAGGCTATTTTTCCCAGAGCAGGACGAGTGTGTTGAATCATGATGAACCTGTTGAGTCTGATGCCACCTCTGGAATGATATTCAGGATAGCAGGTGCTCTCTCATGGACTGTGCTAGCTTTGTGACTTTTCCCTCTTCAGTTGATCTGCAGACCTCTTCCTTCTACAATTTCTTCTTCTTGTTGTTGTTTATTATAAAAGGAATATGTTGTTATTAAGTGCCATCAAGTCTGTTCCAATTCCTATTGACCCTGTATAGGGTTTCTGAATGGCGGCTGGTGAGTTTGAACTGCCAACCTTGCAGTTCTAGCCTACCTTTTGGACTAGTGCTTATGCTACAGTGTCACACCAGAATTCCAAAAGTAATATATGCACCTAATAATAAATTTATCTTTTTACAATTTAAATGAATATTATAACATGACAAGTAGAAATCCCCATCTGCCAGCCCCTCATTTGTGACCTCCAAATATAAACTACTACAAATTCTGTTAATCCTTTCAAAAGTTTCCTATACCTATGCCACCATTCATTGACACATTATTGTTATACATATACACAGAGTATTTTGGCACAAAAGTCATCATTCTGTAGATATTATTCTCTAACTGGTTTTGTTCATGCTGTAATATATCTTGGTATTACCTCATACTGTTGTTGTTCAATGTTGTAGAGTCAGTTCTGAATCATAGTAACCTTGTTTAAAGAGTTTCAAAGGAGTGGATGGTGGGCTTATCCTACAGTCAAGTGCTTATACTACAGCACCACACCAGCACATAGAAATACATTTTGCTCTTTTTTTAATGTTGGCATAGTATTCCATTGCTTACCATGCTTTATATGTCCATTGTCACAGTGTCACTTAAATGGCTTGGTATATAATAGATTCTTTAATATTTATTCACATGTTCCTTCAACCACACACTCACAGAAACATGCTGTTGTTGCTACCGAGTGCCATTGAGCTGGTTCTGACTCATAGCGACCCTGTATAGGGTTTCCAAGGAGAAGCTGGTGGATTTGAACCACCAACCTTGTGATCAGCACTCCAGTGCTTATCCTATAGTGCCTCATAGGCCCTAAGTATTCAATTTTGGAGTTTCCATCTTACAATTAAGGAGCTCTAGTAGCGTAGTGGTTATGAATCGGGCTGTGAACTGCAAGGTCAGCAGTTCGAAACTACCAGCTGTTCCGCAGGAGAAACATGAGGCTTTCTGCTCCCGTAAAGATTTACAGCCTCGGAAACCCTGTACAGGCTCGCTATTAGTCGGAACCTACTCCCAGACACACAACCACCACCACCAGTAGCGTAGTGGTTATGAATCGGGCTGCGAACCGCAAGGTCAGCAGTTTGAAACTACCAGCTGTTCCATGGGAAAAAGATGAGGTTTTCTGCTCTCGTAAAGATTTACAGCCTCGGAAATCCTGTGCAGGGTCGCTGTGAGTCGGAACCGACTCCACGGGACACAGCCACCACCAGCCATCCTACAAATATGTTTAAATACACCCACATTCCACATCAAATATAAATTTTTGCTGTAAAAATTGAAAGGAATTTTTATGATTTTTCTTTTCAAATAATTTGGCTCTGGGTAACTTATTAAACTTATGAGTGACTACAATTTCTCAGTAATCACCATGCATGCTTGGGAGGTCTTGCAAAGTGAGACAATTTAACCTGCAAATAGTTTTTAAATAGAATGATGTTTTTATGAATATTAAGTTTAGCAATTAATGAATGTGACACAATGCTACATTTCATAGACATTTAAATGAACACCTTGATTTGGGTTTTGCTACTTCCTTTTTAGACCTCATATTTTTCTTAGGATTTGGAGAAGCTTATAATCTGTAAAGATGATGACTAGATCTGTAAAGATGATGACTAGATCCCAGAATTATGAAGATCATCAATGAAAAATTCAGGACAAATGTGAAGGCACTAATGATGGGAATACATGGACTACAAAA
>NW_006408624.1:352478-364633 GCF_000296735.1 Chrysochloris asiatica | reverse complement strand
GTTTCTGGACATGTGCAGATATGGTCATCTGCTTCTGTTTTTTTGGCATCTTCAGGGGTTACCTGTGGACTTAATACTTAGATGGGTATGTATTTTGATATTTTTTATGCTTTCTGAATGCCTCCAAGTAAATGTGATCAGGAAATGGGCTCCCTTTTTCACTCTTCTTCCTGAGAAATTTCAAGATACTACTGTTGGTTGTTTAGACATAACTTAGGATTTAATTTTCAGCCTATTTCCTCTTTTGTCTGCTTGTCCCACTCCACAATCCCCGTTCAGGCCTTTTTTCTAGTCATAAACAGTTCAGGGCCAGCTGTGTCCATTTGGTTTTAATTGGAAACGGTCTCTTTACATTTCAAGGAGATCTGTGCGCATGCATAGTAGAACTCTCCGAGGGTGGGGCTGGGGTGTCCACTAGCTCAGGCACCCCTATAGTCACCAGAATGGAGGTGCACAGACAGCAAGGAACAAGTGAACAGCTATCAAAAGAAAATAATGTCCACACCTTTATCTCTGCGGTTCTGCCAGGCATCTGTGGCCACTCCGATCCGTCCCCCGCTTGGTCTCACCCAAAATGGCGGCTCTTGGAGCAGCCGAGCATCCCGGACTAGAAAGCAATAGATTTCTTGCTTTTGGCACAAATTCCCCCAGCTGTAAATATTCCTTTATATGTGGTTCAGAATTCTGGGACCATCCCCTGAGCCTGCTTGGTCGGGTATTCTGTGTTGTTGTTGGCGGAGCTCTTTACTACACGTCCACCTAGTCTGCCATCTTGTTTATTCTCTTCTGAGTTTACTTTTGAGGGGAGTAGATACAAAAATTGGAGTGTGGCCAGGGCTGGCATGGGAAGAATGCCTGCCAAGTTCCCCAAGACAGGTGTTTCCAAAGGTGGTCTGAAGAAACAGAGCAGGGTAGAAAACCAAATGGAATCAGAGTCATAGCTATGTAGACAAGTGGCAGAACTCAAGACTAGTCCTTTATGAAGGAAACAAGGCTAGTCAGAGCTTGTGTGTCTCCAGATTCCTTAGCCCAGTATTCCAAGACCATCATTCAGGGACTTGATTTTTTTTTTAAAATGCTTTTTAGGACCTTCCTTATTTCCCTCTCAAAAGGTATTCAGAACTTCAAGATGTGGGGATCACTAGCTCTGTCCTTCTCCTCTGTCATGAAGTTTCTGTGTGGCACAAATGGTGAAGCAATTGGCTAGTAACTGAAAGGTTGGTAGTTACAGCCCACTAGAGGTGCCTCATTGAAAAGTCCTGGACGTATGCTTCTGAAAGGTACAAGCTTGAAAGCCCTAGGGACCAGTTCAAGTCTGTACACACTTGAGTCAGAACTGACTTGAGGACAACCTATCTAGGTATTGTGTTTTGTTATTTGTTTGTGGGTATGCTCTGATAAATCTGAGTGCCAGTGCACAGCAGATGCTTAAGCAGAGCTGACTAATAGGCAAATGAGGAGTCTCCATCAGGAGGTAAATTTCCCTGTCTGCATTGCTACATGTGAAAATGTCACACTGATCAGAGCATTAAGTGCCCAGGAGGGAAGGGCAACATAATGGCAGAGACAATTTGGCATCTCATTTGATTTCCTCACAAAAAAATTAACATTTTTAAAAAATTGGCTTTCTCCATGGAAATTCCTCTCCAATGTAAGCATTTGCTTGATGATGGGCTATTATAAATGCTTATTATCATGAGGATGAGATTTCTATAGCATCAGATGCTGTTATTACTTGAATAAAATCACTGTGAGGACAATTTCAGGTCCCACAAGTAGCTCTTCATTTTAAGAAGTCCCTGTGTTTCAGAATAAAATTTCCATAGCCCAGACAAACAGCCAGCCAAGAAGCAGGGGCAGAGTCATGATGATATGATGGGAGGAGGAGAAGCTGGGAGATCGCATGACCATGGGAAAGTAGTAATGGCACTGGACAAAAACTCATAAAACTTGTATCTTGGTTTGTCCTTTCCTTGGGTAAGAAGATGCTCACAATTTCAAACACACACGGGATTTCTCTTTGTTTAGTTCTTATAGACTCTGGGATTCTCTGGGTGTCTCCTGCCAGGTTCCATGTGTGCTTCAGATATTATTTTTCTTAACAGCTGTGATGTCCGTCCTTCCCCTCTACTCCACTCTAGGTCACTGTGAGGCTGGCTTCTGCCACTTCTAATAACAGATGTGTCACCTCTTGCAGTGATGCTAAAGATACCAATGTTGCAATCACTCCTAGAGGAGCTGCCACTTCTAGACCAAGATGTTACCCAATATCAAGATTGTCTACACTGATGTTTTCTCTATGGAAGAGACTACTTTAGGTACCCCAATATCAAGTATGCTTTTTACCATAATAAAAACTCCAAGTTTTATACAGGTATATTGCCATCAATGAAAAGACTATATATTTCTAGCCTCCCTTGCAGCTACTTGTAGCCATGAAAGGAAGTTCTGACCAATAGGATTTAAGCAGAAATGCTGTTCAAGACTGCAGAGACATTAGCTTAAAATGAAGATTCACCCAGACACAGGTTCATGAAAGATGAGTGACTCTGAGTGATGGATAAAACACTCTGCTAAGATCTATACACTTCCATCCATTCTCCTCCTGGATGACTCACTTGCTATAGGCTCCTCTGCTACTCATCATAATAGATTGCTGTAGACGAGCCCCAGCAGCTGTTTGGATATCCCCAATTCTAGGATGAATAATGTTCATGATAAAGCTATGACTTCTACTACACTCTTTTCCCTGTAAAATATGTGTGGCCCTGGCAAATTCCATATACTCATCCAAGAAATTCTCCTGGATGAAACTGAGAGATGAATAGGGTTCTTATAGGGAAGGATTCCTTGGTTGGAATCCCAAAGCAAAGAGTACTCATGGTACCCAAAAATATGACTCTATGTGCTGCACTTCTTTCTGTTGTGGCTAGGTCAGTCATTATTCCTAGTTTTAATTATGATCGTTAGAGTTTTATTCAGTATATTATTCCCTGGTATCCCAACTTTCATTAAAGGAGTACCACCATCACCACCTCTGCCCCAAGATTCTAAACTTGACTTGTCTGACCAATAGAATGTGGGTGCAAGTGACAGCACATGAGTTCTGAGATGATACAAGATGCCTTAAGAGGCATTGCCCATTTCTGCTAAGCCCTCTGGGAGCATACAAGCTCCACCATGAGAAGAGCATACCCTGGATGTATGCTCCCCTTTTCAGTTTGGGCTGCAAAACAAGACATATGATGGAGTTTCCGTGGCCAATCTGCAGACCTGCAGTCTGAAACAGAGGCACCCCAGACAGCCGGCAGACACATGGACTTGAAAATAAATGACTACTGATTAAGTTATTAAGTTTTGGCTTAGTTTTTATTATAACATTCTTTCAGAACAAACCAAGCTTAAACAGTAAGAATGCTTTCTTGTGTCTTTTAAGTCTTTTAAGCATATTTGAAGCCCTTGGATGGAAAGAGATCTTTAAAAGCTCCTAGGTGTGGGTTTACACCTGTGACTGTGGACAGACTGTGCCCAGTTTCTCTTCCAAGGTCCTCTGACTCTTGATTTCTATCTTTTCAGAAGGACTAAAGGGGTAAGTCCCAAAATATACCTAGATGAGAGCTTCTTTCATCTGACTTTTTGCTGACTCCCTCCTAGACATTCCCTCTCACCAGCAGTAGATACTTTTCAAATCACCCTCCAAAATGCAGGCAGAGTGCTCTTTAGAACATCCTAGCTGATCAAGTTCATCTTATGCTTACAATCCTTTAGTCTCTCACTGTTAGTATGTAGTGACAGTCTCATTTGTTGGCTTAATGTACAAGGTCTTTCAGGATCTGGCATCTGCCAGGTCCTACTAGTTCGTACTGCTTCCCTCACCCAGCTGCCCCTCCTACTCTAGAGAGCTTCTCACAGTTCCCTGAATGTATCATGATGATGCCTGTTTCCACACCGATCCTGATAGTTTTCCACTGATCAGCTGCCCTTTCCCCATTCCCTGAGGTGCAGCTATGACAAGGTGACAGTGATACAATTGATGGAAAGATGCCAACAGACATAGGAAAAGAGTTCTCTAATATGAAGTGTAAGATACAACTAACTACGTGGACACAGTCTTGCAGAGTAGGACACCCTAGCAACAGTCCCAACCCAAAGGTGTGTTTGTTAGGCTACAGTTCAGCTGCTGTAACAGAGTCACCCAAATTCCTAATGTAACACTCAGCTCAAGCCTTCCTGGATCTCCTTTATTGCCAATCACATAAGGTCTGCTTTAGAAGTCAGTTACCTGGTCTCCTGAGCAAACTTTCACACTACTGTACCACTGGCCTGTCCAGGTGTGAAATTCAGTCTGGGAGTTCACAAAGGCCAGTGACCTGCCATATGCTTCCTTTCCTAGGGCAGCACTTGACATATTGTGTGTGCCCAGTACATACTAGATGAGAAAATGGGCTGCTTGAGTTGGGGCTGGGCCAGGTAGAAGCACACCTGGTTGCTATAAGCCACCTGGATGACAGATGCTTGCAGTGGACCTAGAAGTGTGCCCTCTACACTGCCTTCCTGCCTTCGAGCTTCTGTCTATAATGTAGTCAAACCAATATTTCTACAGCCCAGAGCTATTCATACCACTCCCCTTCTTGACACCCTCCAACAGCCCCCATTGCTCTCAGGTTAAAATCTGAAACTTTCAATGTATCTATCAAAGGACGGTTGCCAGATTTGTCATTAGGTACCCTCAAGTTGGCTCCAACACATAGCGACCCTATGCACAACACAATGAAACCATGCTTGGCCCTATGCCATCCTCACAATTGTTATATTTGAGTCCATTGGTACAGCCATTGTGTCAATCCATCTCGTTGAGTGATAATCGTCCTCTTTATTGCTGACCCTCTACAAAGCATGATGCCCTTCTCCAGGGACTTGTCCCTCCTGACAACATGTCCAAAATACGTGAGATGAAGTCTTACCATCTTCACTTCTAAGGGGTATTTTGGTTGTACTTCTTCCAAGATAGATTTGTTTGTTCTTCTGGCAGTCCATGGTGCTTTTAACATTCTTCCCCAACATCATGATTCAAATGCATCAATTCTTCTTTGATCTTCCTTAATCATTGTTCAGCTTTTCACATGCATATGAGGCAATTAAAAGCACCATGACTTGGGCATCTTTGGTTTTTAACACTTTAAAGAGGGCTTGTGTAGCAGATCTGACCAATGCAATAAGTCATTTGATTTCTCAACTGCTGCTTCAATGAACGTTGATTGTGGATGCACCTAAAATGAAATCCTCGACAAATTCAATCTTTTCTCTGTTTATCATGCTGTTGTTTATTGGTTCAGTTGTGAGGATTTTTGTTTTCTCTATGTTGTTGTTGTTGTTGTTGTTGTTGAGTGCCGTCGAGTCGGTTCCGACCCATAGCGACCCTGTACAGGGTTTCCGAGGGTGTAAATCTTTACGGGAGTAGAAAGCCTCATCTTTCTCCCGCGGAGCGGCTGGTAGTTTCGAACCGGCGACCTTAAGGTTCGCAGCCCGATTCGCAACCACTACGCTACCAGAGCTCCTTATGTGTAGCATAGTCTATATGGAAGGTTGTAGTCTTTGTTCTATAAACTAAGTGCTTCAAGTCATCTTTGAGGTTGTGTCATCTGCATATCACAGGTTGAGTTTTCCTCCAACCCTAATGCCATGTTCTTCTTCATAGATTCCAGCTTCTTGGATTATTTCCTCAGAATAAGTATGGTGAAAGGATTCAGCTCTGACACACATCTTTCCTGATTTTAAACTATACAATTGCCCCTTGTTCTACTTGAACAACTGCCTCTTGGTCTATGTATAGGTTCGACATGAGGGCCATGAAGTTCCCTGGAATTCCCATTCTTCACAACTTTATCCATAGTTTGTTATGATCTATATAGTCCAAAATCTTTGCACAATCATGAAACACAAGTAAACACCTTTATGATGTTCTCTTTCAGCTAGATTTAGCAAATGAAATATACGGAACACCTAGCTAAAGTTAAATTTCAGATAAACAAGAAATAATTTTTTGGTATAAGTATGTTCCAAACAACATTTGTAACATATTTATACTAAAAAAGTAAATTTGTTATATATGAGGGGGGCTTCGAAAATTTTGTGGAAAAATTCCATTATATTTTTATTTTATTTTCCATGAAATATTTGAAGTCCCTTCATATGTGAAACTCAAACTGGGCATCCTGTATTTTATCTGGCAGTCCTATTTACAAAGTTTCCCATCTCCTGCCTGCTTTCCTCTTGCTAAGGTTTTGTTCTAGTCCTGTGGGCACTCAGAGGTACACTTCTTACCTCTGCACTTACTATCCTGGGGACCTAGTGAGAATCAGATGAGTTAACACATGCCAAGTGCTTAGAACAGTCTCTGGTCCCGAGTGGGAGACACTGAAGTATTTGCTGTTACAGGCAGTGCGTGGATTATGATCAAATTCTGTTCCGACATTTGTCTGTAAATCTAATGTGTATTTAAATCTTAACAGTTAGATACAGCTCATCTCTGACATCAGTTAGTTAAATGTTTATCTTATCGTAGAGTATATACTTGTCTTTCTATAGGAATGGATTAGCCAATAAGCAAGGTAGTAGGCATAAATTCACTTGTGCTTACTTACTAATCTGTGGTGGTCGTTTTCATACAGATTTCAACTTTGATGTAAAACTACTCACTACAGATTACTAAATAAGCACAAGTAATTCCATGCTTATCTTGCTTACTTAGCAAGTACACCATCCCTGTCACAGATTGTAAATTTAAAAAGAGGCTTTGATTCTGTAGGAAGGTGCTCTGAGGTTGGGAGACAGACACATGCCAGCTATACCTAGAAACAGAATCTTTGATGTGGTGAAAAAATGAGAAATTGTCCGTTACAGATTAGTAAACAAACACAAGTAAGCCAGTACTTACCTTGATTATTACATCATCTGATACTGCCTTTCTATGCATTAAAAAAAAAAAATTATGAAACACTTTTGGCTACATTAAAGCATATTTAAATAGTAATAATAATGTTTGATACAAGTTGTAAAGTAGCACCTGTTAATACAAACCATTGCATGTATCTTGAATTTTTAATATAATAGGCTTTATAGGGATTGTTTCATGACTCTGGGTTGTACTTAACTTTGATGTTTGTAACCTGGGGACTGTCTACATTGCTATTCCCTTTCCTGTCCCCACACTCCCCACACCCTCATTGCCCCACTTTGCTAGGTTAACTCTTCTCCATCCTTTGGCAAGTAATGATCTCAGATGGCTAGTCCCTCCTTTTGGCACTCCAGAGTGTCCTGTATGTACCCTATTGCAACCCATATCACACTTTGTCATGATTTCTTAGTGGTCAGTTTCACCATTAGACTATACTGATCATTGTTATGGAATGAATTGTAGTCCCTCCAAAATATGTGTTGTAAATGCTAACTTCTCTGTGCCTGAGGTGACATTCTTATTTGGGAATGAGTTGTCTTTGTTGTGTTAATGAACAAGGTTAGTGCAGACTGTGTCCTGAGTCACTCTCTTTTGAGATATAAAAGAGATTAAACAAGCAAGCTAGCAAGTAGAGACAGGGAAGAAAGATATCAAACCATATGCAGATTGCCCCGAACAGAAGCTCAGAAGAGACAAGGACATTCCTCCAGAGCCAACAGTAAGACTTCCCCTAGAACTGACACCCTGAATTTGTGAGAAAATAAATGTCTGTTTGTTAAAGCCACCCACCTTGGGTATGTCTGTTTTAGTAGCCCTAGGTAACTTAGAGAGACATGGAGAAGGGATCTTGTCTTGTTCATGCTTCTACTCTAGTGTTTAGAATAGCACCTGCAATAAGAGACACTGGTTCATATTAAATGAATGAATGGCACTCTGCTTCTCGGGAGCTGGCTTTCTAGATACCTCAATCTTCTTGCAGTCAAGGTTGAGAAAGATTCTGCCATTGCCCTTCACATGAAAACAAAAAGACTCATGATTGCCACTGAGTCAATTTTGACTCATGGTGAGCCCATGTGTGCTAGAGTAAAACCGCTCTGTGGGGTTTTCAGTGGTTGAAATTTCTGAAGTAGATTACAAGGCCTTATTCTGAGGTGCATCCAGGTGCACTTGAACCTCTAACCATTTGGTTAGCTGCCCAGCACATAAACCATTTGCACCACCCAGAGCTTCCTGACCTTCATTTAAGGTGCACATTCCAATGCTGGTGGGGTAGGAGGTATACTGAATTGTTTTCGTTTCACTTTTTTACCACCTGCAAACCATGTGTCTAGTTTTGGGCAAGTTTTCTTTCTGTCCTGGATTCCAGTTTCTTCATCTGAGCTGTACGGACACTGTGATCCATCTGTACAGAATCCAGAGAGAATTAACTGCAATATGATGTCTGGTGAGGGCTCAGTAGGTACTTGGAAAATGCTAGTTTTCCTCCTCTACCTCCTAGCAGGCTAACCACTAGCCAGGGCTGCTTCCTTCAGCGAAACTAAAGTGAGGGAGCATGTGACTAATAATCTGGTCAGTTTGCATAACGAAATGTATCTCAGCTTCAGATCAGAACCAGGAAACCTCGCACTTTAAAGAGGAGAAGAAATAGAAGTGAATGCAAGAGGCTGCGTCCTGGAGACTTGAGAGCCAGAAAAAAGGGCCTGGAAGCAGCAGATCAATCACCAAGGTGAAAACTTAAAAGACGATTGATTTTCCTCCTTGATGTCCAGGTTTCAAGGGCCTCACTGAATGCCTCCTGAGACATCAACTTTGAGATTTGTCTGCCTCAGAAAGTCATTTCCCCTGAGCTCTGATGCCAGTCACTTCAGGCCTCTGGGAGGAAGTAAATGCCAATGTCCTTGGAGATCACCAACTTGACTTTGATGCCAACACTCATTGTCATACCCCATATCCCAGAGGATACCCAGCATGCTGGACTTGGGTTCAGCCCAGCTGTCCTGGTTGTGTGTTTCTGGACAAGTGGGTTGACCCGCCTTTATATGTTGATAATTACCAGAAAACCTTCAAGGGGCACTCGTGTGGGATCTTAAAGAGTAGAAATAAGTGGACAGGATGGAGAAGAGTCATAGGGTAGAAATAAAATAAAACTGTAAGGGTTGGCAGTTCAAGTCAACCCAGTGGCACCTCAAAAGAAAGGTCTAGTAATAAATTTCCAAAATATTGGTCATTGAAAACCCCGAGGAGTGCAGTTCTACTCTGACACACATGGGTTTCCATGAGTTGATATGACAGCAACTGTTTATTTGGTTTGTTTGTTTGTTTGGTTTTGGCAGGGGGAGGGGAAAAGAGAGAGGTGGTGGGGATGCCAAAAGACAGAACAGAGCCAATGTTTCCCAGAGTAAAATTTAAGGAGCTGTGGTTCAATAGTGAGTACTTATCAGGACTGATTGTGATTGTTGCAAATGTAAATGTAGACGTTTTGTAGCAAAAAGAGGGGAATGGTTGATCTTGCAGTCCAGGAGCGGAGAACCCTGGGTCCATCAAGGGAGAAGAGTAGGAGCAGAGTGTAGGATCTTATTCAGAGAAGCAGCAATGCCAGAGACGGAGACAGACATGATGATGTGGAAAGATGGAGCGGCTGGGGACTCTAGACTCATGGAGGAAGAGGGGCTGTGTGCTGGCAGCCACAGGACAGGCTTGCAGAGTATGCCCTTTGGGTGTTTGAATGATTGCATATTCCTGAGTGTTTTGGTGTACATCCAACAAAAAAAACAAAACAAAACAGAGGGAATAGAATAGAAGCAAATGCTGTTGAATGATGATGCATGGAGGGGATTGTAATCATTGCAATGAAAAGAAATACGATATGATGAGCATAAAGCTAATGTTCTCCCATGTAAACTATCACCCAATTCACAATAAACACTTTAAAAAAAAATTTAAAGAGCAAGCATAGTAAGAGGGGTGGAGTCAGGCATAGAGCAGGGAAGGGGTAGAACAAGTGAAAAGATTCACAATGCTTATTAGGAGATTGGAAGCCCCCTGGTAGAGAGTCTAGAATGTCCAAGCCCAAGTTAATCTGCCTCCAGATTCCTGGTGAGGTGGGTACATCTAGTTTAAGAAGCCAGCGTTGAGACTGACACCTCTGGCTCTGACCCTGTAAGGATGGCACAAGAATTTTACAGGGTAATGGATAGAAAGTCCTGCCACATGAGACTTTTAAAGTTAGATGAACATGAAGCAGAATACAAATTAGGCAATGGCCAAAAGAATCAGACTGGAATTCCTCTCACCTCTCTCAGAAACCAGGGTCCTCAACTGGACTCCAAGCAACCTTAGAACTTCCACAAGTATGACAAGAGCTGTCCTAAGCTGCGTAACAACCCAAGCTGAAGCCTTCTTCACATGCATCTTCCACACTGTGGACTCGCTCTGCTTTCCAAAATGGCAATTATGGCCACAGGTCAAGTTTGCCCTGTGTAAATAAAGTTTTATTGGAACACAGCCACTCATGTATATACTATCTATGGTTGTTTTCATGTTACAATGGTAGAGTTGAATCATTTCTACAGAGACTAGAATGCCCACAAAGCCCAAAGTATTTACTACATTGACCTTTACAGTAAATGTTTTATTATTATAAAAAGTCAAGGAAATGTTTACACACAGGAAGCAAGATTTTTTGATGGCTACTAGGTATGGGAAGGAAGAGGAGGTAAAATCCCTAACTAGATAGTGTTGTTGCTATTAGGAGCTGTCCAGGTATTTATGACTCATAGCAACCCTGTATACAATAGAACAAAATACTGCCTAGTCCTGTACCATCCTCACAATCATGCCTATGCTTGAGCCCATTGTTTTAGCATCTGTTTGCAGATGTTATAAACTGCCATTGAGCTGGGGTTCTGACTCACAGCAATCCTGTATAGGATTTCCAAGGACTGGATGGTGAGTTTGAACTGTTGACCTTGTGGTTCAAACAGACCTTGAGGTCGAGTGCTTATCCTATGGTGCCACACCATGATAATGTTGTTGTTGTTAAGTGCTGTTGAGTCAATTCTGACCCATAGCAACCCTGTATAGAATTTCCAAGGAGCAGTTGGTGAGCTTGAACCACTGATGTTGCAGTCCAAATGACTTTGCAGTCTGAAGCATTAGCCCACAGGGCCACAACAGGACTCAACGCCATGATAATAGACATGTATTGATTAGGGCGAAGGGAAAGACAATATACAATAGGGGGATAATCAGCGTATTATGATTAAGGCAAAGGAAGACACTGAGAAGTGCATGAGAGTTATAGACAACCAAGGTAAATACTATCACATACACAATTCTGCAATATCAGTAATAAGAATCGTAATATATGAGTGGATGCATAGGCAGACATGCAAGATGAAAATGTATGCGTAGATGAATGGGACTATACTCATGAATGTATATAGACTTGGAAAAATATACTTATATGGAGGAGGGAGCTTCAAAAAACTCATGGAAAACCTCTATCATTTTTTAAATTTCATTGTTCCTGAACTTTTGGAAATCCCTTCATAATAAAG
Source organism: Chrysochloris asiatica (assembly GCF_000296735.1). Classification (NCBI taxonomy): domain Eukaryota; kingdom Metazoa; phylum Chordata; class Mammalia; order Afrosoricida; family Chrysochloridae; genus Chrysochloris; species Chrysochloris asiatica. The sequence continues at coordinate 353,116 of NW_006408624.1, read as the reverse complement.
CAAGCAGACTGCAAAGCTAGAGAGAATTCTGTACTATAACCAAACAGCTTAAGGTAATGAGTGGGGCCTTTGGGATTTAAGAACACACTCTCAGAGAACAGTTAAGTCACCTGGCATCATACAGTTCACAATACACCCACCCTACTGATAGGAGTCTAGCACTCATCTGTCAGTTTGTCATACTGTAGTGGCTTGTGAGTTGCTGTAATTCAGAAAGCTATGATACCGGTATTTTAAATATCAGCAGGGTCACCCTGGTGGACAGGTGTCAGATGAGCTTCTAGATGAAGACAGACTAGGTAGAAGGAGTGACATACTAGTTCCGAATATTTAGTCACTGAAAACCTTATGAATAGAAGAGAAACACTGTCAAGATACAGTGCCAGAAAATGAGTCTCTCAGGCTGGAAGACATTCAAAATGCGACTGGGGAAGAGATGCCTCCTCAAAGGAGAGTTTACCTTGATGACATGATAGGAGTAAAGCCCGTGGGAATAAAGCCCACGGGACCTTCATTTGTTGATGGGACACAACTGAAAAATGAAGAGAAACAGCTGTAAACATCCATTGAAAAATCAGAACATGGAATGTACAATTATAAATCTGGGAAAATTGGAAGTTGTCAAAAATAAAAAGGAA
>NW_006408624.1:317519-349817 GCF_000296735.1 Chrysochloris asiatica | reverse complement strand
TACCGACTCGATGGCACCTAACAACAACAACAACAACAATTGTTGGGAGTGGGGTCCTGGTGTGGCATTGTGGGTTGATGTTCTGGACTGCCAAGTAGTTATGAGTTGCAAGGTTGGTGTTCCAAACTCACCAGTCACCTCTTGGAAACCCTAAAGAGTTGCTATGGGGTCAGAATCGACTCAATGGCACTTAACAACAACTGTTGTGAATGTAGTAGTTGCCGTCAAGTTGGTTCCGACCCACAGTGATTCTATATAGGGTTTCCAAGGAGCAACCAGAGAGTTTGAACTGCCAACCTTGCAGCCTAGTGTATTATCCCACAGTGCCACACAAGGAGTAGGTGGGGCTTAAAAGCTAGTGAGCCGTCATCTAAAATGCAGTTACTTGTCTCTCCCTTACTGAAGGAAAAAAGCAAGAAGAAAATCAGCCTCAAGTAAACATTCGTTGGAAGGACTAATGGATCATGAGAGCCACTAGACTGGAACGATAAGAAGTAGATAGTGCCCAGCTACTTCAACCCACCTCTCTGATTTAGACCACAGAAGATCCTTGATAGAATGGGAAAAAAATAGCAAAATTTAACATCATAAAAATATCATTCTAATAGACACTGATAGAATTCCCAAGACTGTGGCCCTTCATTACTCTTCAAACCCCACTTCCAAAGATCATCTTGCCGTCAAACAACAGGCAGGCCTCTACAGTGAACAACAACAGACACCAAGAATGCACTCCTCAGAACAACCAACCAAGTAAGACCAAAAGGGCAGCAGTGCCCAAAGACAACGCTCAGAGGCAGGAAGGGGAAGGTAAGAAGGATGGAGTAGAAAACCAGGGAGGACGTCAGAAGAGTGCTCTTGTATTGAGGGGATTGTAGCTCATGTTATAAAAGAAAATGAGAATGAATTATTGAGTGGAAAACAAAGTTGTTCTGTTAACTCTCACCCAAACCACAATACATTTTGAAAAAGGAAAGAAAAAATGTTTATCAACACCTGAATTGAATGCAAAGCTGTTGATGGTCGAGGGTAGACTTCATTTATGACTTAGGTAACATTACCTTTGCCCAGCAGCCTTTGGGAAACAATATCTGAGAGCTCGTTTTGCAGATGAGAGCAGTTAAGGAAAGAAGGGGTACTTTCAGCTCTGGGAAGAGGAAATTGTAGAAGAGGCAGAGGATTCTTTGACCTTCTCTGTTCCCTACATGAGGGGCGTCTGGGAAAAAAGCAGCAAATGTAGAACATAATGCTCATGAGCAGGCTGACCCAAGTTCATTTGAGGTTTGCCTTCTCCTGGCTGTGTGACCCTGACAAGTTACTTAACCTCTCTGAGACTCAGTTTAATTTACTATAAAATCTGAATAATAAAAAATGCCTGCCTTACAGGACAGAATTTATAAAGGTCGTGCATGTAAAGTATATAGCAAAGAACCTGGTATATAGCAAGCATTTATAAAATGTCATCATTATCATTATGCACAAAGCTTATGATGGAAAGAGGGACCCATCTCCATTATTCCCATACTCCCAGAAGGAAGCAATTTTTAAGTGTCAGGAACATGATAAAAATTGTCCCGAGTACAGGAAACCTGCTACAGAAATAGCAAAGCAGAAGACATGGTTCTATTTATTCTGCAACAGTGTGAAAATTATTAACATGCCAAAATAAAAGTCACAACTATGGCCACATTGTTGGTGCTGCTTCCCCTGCTCCGCTTTTGTTAAATAAATTAATTGGTCCATGAAAATCACTCAACAAGGCACTCAAGTTTGGATTTTCCTGATGAGCACAGAGTTAACTGTTGCAGCTTCCTTTCCAATGCACCTGCAGCTCCAACTGGAAAGCAAAGGTTTCACTCATTTGACCGCAGCTACTGAGGGCTCTCTCCAGACCTGTCCCTCTCCCCACAGGCAAGCCTGCTCTGTGGGTAGAAAGTCTTTGAGGTATGCACACGATGGGGAAGGATGCTGATGTCTGAGGTTGGCATCCTTGTGGTATAATGGTCAACCAGCTCTTTGGAGAAACAAAAGAACTCTAATGAGTAGCCTGTACCAATTTCTGTGGTGTAAATCTGCCATCCAGAGTCAATTTTAAGCTATCTATGGCTTGCAAATTCCTAAATATTTAGCAGTGGAGCTCCTGAGCCAGTAGGAACAGCTCCAGCACAGCACTGGCTGCATCCTCCCAGCTCCAGGAACCTTGTTTAAGGGGATCCTCCAGGCTGTGGGAACTGTCTTCTGGCCCTGGAGTCAGTCCCCAGTGAGTTCTTCTGAGCTGGTCAGAAGTATGGGTTTGTTTAGGCTCTGTCCTGGGGTCTACACAGGTCCATACTGCTCCTTACACCTTCTGTGAACCCTCAGTGATCCACCTGTTCTCCAGATCCACTATTCCAACCTCATCTCATCTGCTGCGCGCTATCCTTCACCACGATCCTGCCATCTCAGCGTCCTCATTGGTGGATGAGGAGGAAGTAGTAGACGTAATGGGGTTTACACAGGTTTACCCCGAGACTTCACTGCAGTTTTTTCACTTGTCTCCCTAACCTGAGACTCTCTCTCCAGTCCATCCTCCACGTGTCCATTTGAGAAATCCTTCTAAAACAGAAATAAAATGTTATTGTATTTATCAATTTCCTGCTTTAACAAAGTAAAAAATAAAATCTTTGTTTCCCTCTCTCCTACAGTATGGTACAAATGTTAACTACTCTGTGACTAACCAAAGGATTAAAGGTTGGATGCCTCAGAAGGAAGCCCTGGAGATCCATTTCTGAAAAATCAGCCCCTGAAAACCCTATGGAGTACATTTCTGTTCTGACACACACAGGATTACTATGAGTGGAAATCAACTTGATAAAAAGATGTGTGTTTTTAGCTTAGTTTTTTGTTTGTTTGTTTTTAATCATCTACAGAGTTAAAATAGGAGTTCTTTTTGTTGTTCAAGTGGAGATTTTGTTTTGTTGGGAAATTTTCTTTGGATCTAAGGCACAAAAGTCGAACGAAGCACGTCCCTTTATCTGTGGAACACAACTGTTATGAACCAGAAGAGACTGGCTTTGATTTCGTTTGTTTATTGGTGTCCCCTTTGTCTCCCTATTCCTCTCCCTACTATAGTCAACCACACAAACATGTTTAGCAAACACTCTTTTTTTAAAACTTTTTATTGTGCATTGAGTGAAGGTTTACAGAACAGATCATCAGTTTCACATTCAATTGCTTCATTACAATGATTACAATCCTCTCCATATACCAACAGTTAACAGCATTTACCTCTGTTCACTAACTATTGCATTCCTCCCTGTGTCTCCTGCTACCTTCATCTTTCCTCTGCTAACTTCCCTCTTGTTCTGTATTGCCTGTCCTGTCACCCATGTTAACATGTGTCTACCCTCTAGCCTGTAAATAATTTCCACTCCACCCTGCCACCCGTAACCATCATGGATTGTTTCTTTTATTAAGAAAAACTTTTCTTAACTTTTTACAACATCGGTCTCAACAATATTTGTCATTTTGTGATTCACAAATTTCACTCAGCATAATGTCCTCCAGTTTCATCCATGTTGTGAAGTGTTTCACAGATTCATTGTTAATCTTCAACATTGTGTGTATGTACCAACATTTGTTTAATCATTGTTCTGCTGATGGACATTTAGGCTGTCTCTATCTTTTTGATATGTCTCTTGTAGACAGCATATTGAAGGATCCTGTTTTCTTATCCATTCTGCTATCTCTCTCTCTTGACTGGTGCATTTAATCCATTTGCATTCAGTATAATTCTCGATAGGTATGAATTGATTGCCGTCATTTTCTATGTTTTTTTTGTGGTGCTGCTTGCTTCTTAATCCCACATTATCTTCTGCACTGAGTTCATTTTCTTTGTGAGTTTTCTTCTAATTTTCATTTCGGTTGTGTTAATATTTAGTAAATCATGATGATTTTTCTCAAGTTTATTTTTATTTATTAATTTTTTTAATGTTTTATTGTGAATTTTGTGTTAGTTTACATGGGAGAACATTAGTTTTATATTCATCCTATTGTATATCGTTTTATTGCCATGGTTACAATCCCCTCCATGTATCATCAACCAACCAAAGGATATACCCTGCAAGCCTGCCTCCCCCCACCCCGGTCATCAGCACGCAGCTCCTCTCCTTCTCTGGGTGTAAAGTCCCCAGCTGCTCCATCTCTCCACGTCATCGTCTCTGCCTCCATTTCAGGCATCACTGCTTCTCTGGGTAGGGTCCGGCTCTCCGCTCTTCTCTATTGATGGTCCCAGGGACCTCCACTCCTAGGTTGAAAAGTTAATCACTCCCCTCCTTGCTGCAAAATGTCTACCTTTACATTTCGAACTCTCACAAGCAGTCCTGATAACAATTATTCACTATTGTATCACAAGAGACCTATCCGCATTTCCTCTCATCAGCCCCACCTAGGCATATTGGATACTACTCTGTGGAGATTCTACCTCCCACCACGCCCTTTGGAACTAGGTTCCCTCTTGAAAGCTTGTAAGCCAGTCATTTCTTGCCTTTGTAGCCCCCCACCCCACTTTGGGTAGCCAATGTCCAAGTTGCCCATCACTGTCTTCTCCGTTTATGGAGTGGGGTGGGAATGATCCTTGCTGTAAAGATTTCTTCCCTCTTTTGAGCTACTGCATCCATAGGTGTGGATCAAGTTCATCAAATTGTATCAGATCGCACTTTGTTTCCTCTTCTTTCTTCTTCTAGTTGAGCTCTGAGCATCCAGTCATTGAAGCTAGGTCAAGTGGGTATTATCTGCAAGTATGGGTGTTCTTGTGCATATGTCCTCTTTTCTTATCAGCTGGACACTTCACTCTCCACTCTAGTCCTCTGTGGCTATGTCACTGACTCTGGGACCAAGAGTCTCCATGTCTTGCCACACTGCTAGCCAGCCAGGTCTCCACCCAGGTTCACAGGAGTCTATTGAACGTTGTAGGGCTAAACTTGCAGCTTCATTACTGTTTTTCCCTCACTTCCCCTTATTGGTGATGAACGTGGTCACCAATCAGAGCATGTATTCCCATTGAGTCTTAGTCTTGGAAGGGGGTTTGCTCTGAGGGGAACTGACCACTTGGCTTGATGTCTCCTGGGTGAGCAACTTGCTTGTTCTTGTAGTAATCAGTCAGTCTGCCTATATTGTTTTGTATTTTTCCTGTAGGTCTTCCTTTCAAGAACTATCATCTGCTCTTCTAGCTACTCTAGGCTGGTCTGCCCATCCTTTCAAGTATAAATTTCCCACCTCTGAGAATTCTGGATTGTGTTCAGGATTCCACCTATAGTCTTATGTAATGCAGAGGCTCCTCAGCAAGCCTCCTTCACTGGGCACGTTGTAGCCCCATTTTAGGTATTCCAATCAGTTATAGGCAGAAGATGGACTTACAAGCTTTCTATGGTGATATTTCTGGCTATTCCTTTCTCTCCCCCTCCAGTGTCTATTTTATAATGTTATGCCAGGGAAACCAAGATTCAAAAGACAGCCAAGCACATTAACATTATTTTCTCCCTTTTCCCAACTCCAACTATGTCTCAATCCCTGTATCCCAGAGCCCTGTTGTTCCAAGATTGTGCATACATCATTCTTTACCTCTGTCCCGCTTAACCCATGCAAACCTGCCTAATTGTTCTCCCATCGCTTTGTTCTTCCATTCCCCTCCCCCTTCTTATATATTCTCTATTTCATTTTGATGTTCAGATGTATTAATTTTATTTAAAATTATCCTTTTTTAAAAGTTTCTTTTATCTTGAAATCTATTTGACATCCTAGCCATTTGGAACTTCTATAACTATACTGTTCCGTCTTTTTACTTTGTAGTTAACTTCATTATAAATTGAGATCTCTGGTTCCCTATTTTCAGTCTTGTGGACTTGTTTTACTTTAAATATTTCTGTATCTGGATTCAGTTCTGGGTGGTGTTGTCATGTATGGTAATCTCAGGTTGTTGTCTGCTGTTGTTGGTTCTTAGCTCAAAGAAGTTTCTTGAATTTGTATGTATCCTTGGGAAATAAAAAGGATTAGATTAATCTATGTAAGTGATATTGTGCTAAAGACTGTCATATATCTTCTATTTCACCCAGAACTAGGTTAATTTTTATGCATGTTGTTGTGTAAACACTGAGCTTCATTATTTCCACTGTTTCCTATTCGTCCACCAATGAGGATGAAGAGCTTACCTCCTACTCCCAGCTCCCACACACTGTGCTGCTGTGCCTTTTCTCATTCATGGCCCCTTATGAGCTTGGGTGAGAATTTTCCTAGAGAATTGCTGGCTCATAGGCATAAGCTTCCTTAGTTTGTTCAAGTCCTACCAGATTGCTCTTCAATGTGATCACACCATTACACATCTCACCAGCCCCAAACCCCTGCACCATTGGACTTCTCACCACTACTCCTACTCTACTCTGAGCTCCTGCCACCAGGATTACTCACTAATTGACTGAAGACGAGTGTGCATTAGTGAGTGTCTAGCACAAGCCAGTTCTTGTTTGAGTTATACTAGGACAATAGGGCTCAGAGGGGATAGACTGGTACTTAAATTCATGCAGTTTAGAGTGGCTTAACTAGGAAAGCCTGGATCTAGAAATCATTTGAGGCTCTTTTCATTTCTTCTGAAGCTCAAATTTCCCCCCTATTTGGTAGAAGTAGAAAAGAGAGTCCCAGAAACACAGAGTCAAAAATTTGAGGCTACCTGGAAAAATGTTGCTGTGTTAGGTGCCATAAAGTCAGTTTTAACTCAAAGAGACCCTATGCACAACCGAATGAAACACCACCCCATCCTGCACCTTCCTCACAATTGTTACGTTTGAGCCCATTGCTGCTGCCACTGTGCCAATCCATCTTACTGGGGGATCTTCCTCTTTTTCTCCCAAAGACATTCCAGGTCTTTGCACCTTCTTCAGGGACTGGTTCCTCCTAATAACATATTCTAAGTATGAGAGGCAAAGTCTGGCCATCCTGGCTTTTAAGGAGCATTCTGGCTGTACTTCCTCCAACACAGATTTGTTGGCTCTTCTGGTAGTTCATGTACTTTCAATATTCTTCTCCAACACCATAATTCAAATGCATCAATTCTTCTATTATCTTCCTTATTCACTGCCAACTTTCACATACATATGAGGCTATTGAAAAATAACATGATTTGGGTCAGGCACACCTTAGTCCTTAAACTAACATCTTTGCTTTTCAACACTTTAAAGAGGTCTTGTGCAGCAGTTTTGCCTAATGCTATACATCATTTGATCTCTTGACTACTGCTTCCATGAGTGTTTATTGTGGATCCAAGTAAGATGAAATCTTTGACAACTTCAATCTTTGCTCCATTTATTATAATGGTTTTTATTGGTCCACTTGTAAGAATCTTTGTTTTCTTTACATTGAGGTGCAATACTTACTGAAGACTCTAGTCTTTGCTCTTCATAAGTAAATATCTTAAGTCTTTTTCACTTTGATCTTCATAAGTAAATGTCTTAAGCAAGGTTGGATAATCAAGTTTGAACATCAACCATTACTTTTCAGTACTGTGACTATGTTTATTCTTTCTATCTTCTTTTGATGATAATTTCTGTATCATTCAATATTTTGTCCATGTTGTTGTTGTTAAGTGCCCTCAAGTTGGTTCCAACTCATAGAGAGCCTTTATAAGGCTTCCAAGCATCAGTTTGTGGGTTTGAACCTCCAACCTTGTGGTTAGCAGCACAATGCTTATCCTACAGTGCCACACCAGGACTCCAGATTTTTGCCCATAGAATCCTTCAATATTGAAACCCGAAGCTTGAATGTTTTCTTCATTTCTTTCAGCTTGAGAATTGCTGAGTGTGTTCTTCCCTTGTGATTTTCTAATTTCAGGTCTTTGCACATTTCATTATAATATTGACTTTGTCTTTTCAAGCTGCCCTTTGAAATTTTCTGTTCAGCTTTTGCCTCCTCATTTCTTCCATTTGCTTTAGCATCTCTATGCTAGAGAAAAAAATTAAGAGTCTCATCTGACATCCATTTTAGTCTTTTGTTACTTTTTTGTCTTCTTAATTACCTTTCACATTCCTCTTCTATGATTTCCTTAAAGTCATCCCACAACTCTTCTGGTTTTTGATCAGTAGTGTCTAATACATCAAATCTGTTCTTGAGATAGTCTATAAATTCAGGTAGGATATATACAAGAACATATTTTGATTGTCATGAACATGTTTTCATTTTCTTTAGCTTCAGCCTAAACTTGCTTTTGAGCAATTGGTTTGTTTCAGTCTGCCACTGGCCTTGTTTCAGCTGATGATATTTAGCTTTTCTACTGTCTCTTTCCACAGAAGTAGTCAATGTATTTCCTAACAAGATTCCAATGCTATTCATAAAGGAATTCACAGAGTAACTGTACCAAAAAGAAACTGTGACTGTTCAACCATTTCAAGAGATAGCATATGATTAAGAGCCAATGATACTAAAGGAGGAAGCCCAAGGTGCACTGAAGGCATTGGCAAAGAACAAGGTTCTGGGAATTGATGGAAAACAAATAGAAATCATTCAACAAACTGAGGCAGCAGTGGAGGCACTCAGTTATCTATGGCAAGAAATTTGAAAGACAGCTACCTAGCCAACAGATTGGAAGTGATTCATATTTGTGCCCATTTCAAAGAGAGGTACCCAACAGAATACAGAAATCATCAATCAATATAATTAATATCACATGGAAGTAAAATTTTGCTAAAGGTAATTTTAAAACAACTGCAGGGATATATTGACAGGGAGCTGCCAAAGATTCAGACCAGACTCAGGTGGGGACGTAGAACCAGGGATGTTATCTTGGATGTCAGATGTATTTTGACTGAAAGCAGAGAATCCCCGAAAGATGTTTATCTGTGCTTTAGTGACTATGCAAAAGTTTTGATTGTGTAGATCATGACAAGCTATGGACAACATTGTGGAGAATGAGTATTTGGGAGCACTTAATTGTATATGTGAAGGACCTGTACATAGACCAAAAGCAAGTCATTCGGACTGAACAAGGGAATACTGAATGGTTTAAAATAAGAAATGGTTTGCACCAGGGTTGTATTCTTTTACCACACTTATTCAATCTGAATGCTGAGCAAATAATTTGTGAAGCTGGATTATATGAAAAAGAACATGGCATCAGAATTAGAGGAAGACTCATTAACAACCTGTGATAATGCAGACTAATTACAATTGTCTCAACTGTAAAGGTAGAAGTTTTGTAACATAAAGGTGGGAGTAGTTAATCTTAAATTCCAGGAACAGAAGACCCTCAGACCATCAGGGGAGAAGAGCATGAGAGGAATGTGGGACTCTAGCCAGAGAAGCAAAGACACCAGAGATGGAGGCAAAGATGATGACATAGAGGGAGAGGGCAGCTGAGGACTCTAGACTCAATGGAAAGGGAAAGGCTGTGTGCTGGTGGCCAGGAGGCAGGCTTGCAGAATGTGCCCTTGGGTTTTTAAAATTATTATATATTCCTGAGTGTTTTTGTGTACATAAAACAAAGACAAAAAAACAACAACAGATGGAATAGATATAAATACTGTTGAATGATAATTTAAAAAAAAAAAAAAGCTATCAGAGACTGTGAGATATGATAGTCAGAATAAGGTAAGTCTATCCAAAGGCTATTGTATCCTGGGATTGAAAAAAAAAAAATGTTTTTTAAAAAATAATGTAAAAATACAATTGTTAAATTTATTTTATGAATTAGAACATTGTCAGACTAAGACAGGTAATAGGGATTTAGTAATCCTCAAGGATTTAATAGTCTCAGTGTTGCACTGTGGGTTAGATTGCAAGGTCGGGTTAAACTGCAAGGTTGGAGGTTAAAGTTCACCAAGTGCTCCTCGGAAACCCTATACAGGGTCGCTATGAGTCAGAACTGACTTTGTAGCATTTAACAACTACAACAAATCCTCAGGTAGAAGTCTTGAAATAAGAATTGCAGCTCTCCGTGCTTTACAAAGACTTCTGAAATATAAACAAAAAGAAAAAGAAGCCTACAAAAATAAGATTATCTACAAAAGAGCAAAAGCAGACCTGACGGGTGGTTCTCTCACTATGCTAAATGCTAGTTGAAGAATGGCACCATTGCATTTTTGTGAGAAAAATTGTGTTGCAAGTATTTGGTTCCATGCTTAATTATCTTTCATAGATGAAAGGGAAAATAATGCACAAAAATATTCCAAGTATCAGAAAATATTTCATCCAAATGTCATTCTTGAAAATATTACAAATTTAACATTCTTAAAAAAAAAAAATAATGCATTTGAGTTAAGGTGTTGAGGGAGAATATTAAAAAATGTCATGGGCGGCCCAAAGAATAAACAAATCTGTTGGAAGAAGTGCAGCCAGAATGCTCCTTAGGAGCCAGGATGGCCATACTTCGTCTCTCATACTTAGGACATATTATCAGGAGGGGCCAGTCCCTGGAGGACATCATGATAAGTAAAGTAGAGGGTCAGCAAAAAAGAGGAAGACCCCCACACACACATACAACTAGATGGATCGGCACAATGTCAGTAGCAATGGGCTCAAACGTAGCTACAATTATGAGATTGGCTCAGGACTGGACAGTATTTTGTTGTATTGTGCAAAAGATTACTATGAATCAATACCATTCTAGGGCACCTGAAAACAACATTCATAATGTTTTCATCTTCTGGCAGTATATCTGATAATGTTCCACTGTTATTCAAAAGCTAAACATTCAGAAATAATCTGCCTCTCCTTCCTAGTTTGTCTTATACTCTGTAAACTCCGCTGAAACCTGTCCAGCAAGGGTGACCCTGCTGGTATTTAAAATACCCATTTTATAGCTTCCAGCATCACATTAACATACAAGCCACCACAGTCCAACAAACTGACAGATGAGTGATAGCGTGGGAAATTAGAAGAAGGAGTATTGTTTGCCTCCTTTGTCCCAGAAATTACCTCCTCTCTGACATCAATATGCCCTATGTGTGGTAAGAGCTTCACTCTAATATTGAAGGAGTCTGGGGGTTTGTGTGAGGTCTCTTCAAGTCAGACAAAGCAGCAGCATACCCAGGCATCAAGATTCCCTCCCCCAGCTGTACTTACCTGGCACCTGGCACCAGCTTCAGAGGCCTGGATGATCTAATGGGTCTATTATCAGTCCGATCTTTCTGAGGCTTCAGTTACGATATTGTATTTAGAGTGAAGTTTGTTTCCATGTAATTGTCAATTATTCCAATGGATCAAAGTTGGTTTGGGAAACCTGAGGCTGAATTTAAAAATCAGTCTAAGCTTATGAAGCATTGGAGGGACAATAATAATGTAAACAAGCAGGCTCTTTAACACATAAAGAGGAAGAATGCATTGCATTGTTCTAGATGTGTTTTCATCTCCTGCTCCCCAACCCCCACCTCCAGAGCCTGGTGAGGCTCTCACTGGTAGAGAGGTTTGGAAGGAAGAGAAGGGCGTGCAAAACAAAGCTATAGTGCCAAAGGCTTCACAGGGGTGCCTCTTCAGTCAGACCACAGAAGACAGACCACACTGTCCCACACTGAGTTTGGGAGGAACTCCCCACTGGGGCTTGAGGCCACTTGGTGCCTATAGTCCTGCAGGTCTAGACTCTATCTCTGCCTCCCCTTGGCAGCAAGAGCCAGGCAAATGGTCTCCTTTAGTGCCTATTCTTCATGCAAGAGCATCCATGTTCTGCTTCCATACCTCCCCCTCCCCTTGACTCCCTAAATCCACCAGCAAGTTACAGACAATTTAACAGGCAGATCTAATCTCACCAAGATTTCAAAGCCATCCAGTCAATGCATCCTAACTCTCCTTTTCTCTGCCTGTCCTCTGTCTCCTCTTCCTCGTCCTCCTCCTAAGCCGCACCCCAGCAGAGAGCTGTCAGAGGTATCCCAGGTTCTCTTCCATTCAGGTTTCAATTTTTCCACTGCAATTCACAAGATAACACTACAAAGTTTTCAGTGGTCCAGATACAGTTATGAGCATGGGCTCTGGAGCCAGACAGTATGAATTTTATACTAGTTTTGTAAACTTGGGCCAGGTTTCTTGCCTAGTAAAATGGGAGTACTAAATACAAGGCTCAAACATAGCACCAATTGTGAGGATGGCTCAAGGACCAGGCAATGTTTCACTCTATAGTACGTATGATTGCTCTATGAACCGGAACCTAAAGATCGCTATGAAACTCCAAGACACCTAACAATAACAATACAAGACCTATCTCATAGATTTGTTTAGTACATCCCTGGGTGGTACAAACAGTGTGCTCTCAGCTGCTAACCAACAGGTATGTGGTTAGAATCCCCCCAGCAGCACTGCGGAAGAAAGGCCTGGCAATCTACTCCTGTAAGATCACAGCAATTAAAAACCTTATGGGGAGCAGTTCTATTCTGGGTCATGAGTCAGAATCAATTCAACAGCAGCATACTTGTTTATGAGATTTAAGTAATATGCTAAGAACGGTGCCTAGCTTACAGTAAGTGTAATATAAATGTTAGCTATGATGAAGATGGACTCCTGGTATGGCACTGTAGGATCAGCACTGATCTTTGAATCACAAGGTCAGCGGTTCAAACCTCCAGCTGCTCCTCAGAAACCTTATACAGGGTTGCTATGAGTCAGAACTGACTCAACATCCCTTAACAACAATAGCATGATGAAGATGATTGATGGTAGTGGTGGACAGGTTCAGAGGGAAAGAGAAATGGGAATTAGTTAAATTGATTATTTCCAGATCATCTTTTCCTTCAATGTCCTCAGAGTGCAGAGATTCTGCTCATGAGCAGAATAGCCCTCTGAAAGCCAACGCTAAGTCAGCTGGAATGTAATCAAATCGCTGAGGTCCGTGATCGGAGGGAGATGCTCTGGAGCTGACATCTGACACAAGACTGTTGCCAAAAGACTGGATTTTTGCCTTCTCAGGAAAGAGAGTTAGCATCCTTGCCACATGGGGTGACTCAGTCTCTTTCTACTCAGATTGTAGTCCAAGCAGCATCAGCATTCCCTGAATGTTTATCAGATATGCAGTCTCAGGCCAACACCAGACCTATTGAATCAGAATTTACTTTTTAACAAGGTCCTCAGGTGCCGTTTATGCAAATTAAAGTCAGAATAGCCCTCTTCCAGTCCAAATGCAGAATGGCCTCAGCACCCCACCTCTGCTGTCCCACTAAACTGTAATTGCCAGGTGAGCAGGGACTATGTCTGTTTTAATCCTCTGCTATATTTTCAGTATTTCAAACTCCTTGGGTAGCACAGTTAAACACTCGGTTATTAGCCTAAAGTTTGGCAGTTCAAATCCACCCAGCGATGCCTCAGAAAACAGGTCTGGCAATCCGCTTTTAAAACATCACAGCCTTGTAAACCCATGGAGCAGTTTTGCTCTGTACACATGAAGATATCAAGAATTGAAATTGACTTGATGGAAACCAACATAACAGTCCTCAATATTGGGCATTGCTGTTGTAATATGGGAAACACACTTGTATTTGTCAGGAAGATGTACGGATGAATAACTGAATGGTTGAATCAGTGAATGAATGACTTCTGGGCTCAGAAGCCCTGATGCCTCATATTGGCACCTCTGTTCATATTTGCTTGAGTATCTGAGCAGACGGAAGACTTAGACAAGCCAAATCAACACCCCAGAGCTTCTATTATATTGTCCACCTGAGGAATTGGCTGGAAGGACTTGAAACTTTCCATTTCCTGCAACAAAGCAGAGCTAGGTCATGCAGGGACTGATCCTGTGTCTACCACATGTCCCTCCTCTTATACTTGGATGACCCAGACGAACAAGGAAATAAGGTCAGTCTGACATGACTTGTTCTAAATGTACCCACACAGCTGAACAGGGTCCCTCACCTCCTTGTTAGGGACTCACTGCCCAATATCTACTGACATGGGTTATACTTTCTTGAGTAGAGATAATGGTTTATAGAACCCTCCTTCTCCAAGACTTTAAAAAGCTGAATGAAATTTGCCTCCTCCATAGTCCTAGAACTCTAGTCACTCTGAATTTGGTATGACTATTCAAATGTCACCAAATCATGGTTGGGTTATGTGCTTTGGAAGTATGTTTTAAATACATTGATACATGTGTCTGGAATAATGGATTCAAACATAACAATGAGTGTGGATATGCACAGAACCTAGAAACTTTGTTCTGTTATACTTAAGGTAGCTATGAGTCAGAGCCAAGTCGACAGCTCATAACAACAAAACATGTCATTTGTCTGGAGCACAAGGCAGGGCCCAAATATTTATAATGTTTATAATAGCTCTGGGTTTGCTTGTAGTGGCCTCTTCCTCCTCTTTTGGATGCCTTTTGTCCCTACCAATATCTGCTCTCACCTTTACAGTCTAAAGAGCATGCTAAAGTTCTGTCCAAAGAGGAGCTGCCATTTGTGATGGCCCCAAGACTTAGAAGATTTGCAGGCAGCTTGGAGAGGTCACTGCTGTCCAAGGTTCTCTTTATCTTCCTCCTGTCCTGTGATTCCTCTAAAGGTACTCAAATATGGGAGATCTTTTAAAAATGGGAGCAGAGTGGAATGAGCTTCAGGTTCGACAACATCAAAAAGACCTGGAATTAGTTCCCAAGTAGTGTGGAGCAGGCCAGTAAGGAAGGAACACCAGGTCCCCACACTCCTGAGGAAGTGAGGCGTATCCTGTCTTCTTACCTTCCATCCTGCCCTGTAGTCCTCCCCTGCATGGCTCCCTAAAACAACCACATCTAGACTTACTCTTAGGAAGCAAAATGTCCTTATTCTCCCTTTGCCCATGTTAGTTGCTAAGTGTCGCAGACATAGTGCTTGTCTATCCAATATCCATTCTGACCTCTACCTTTCTATTCCCCAAGAGAACCCCTGTTTTGGTGACTACCCTTTCCTTAACTTGCCCATGTGCCCTGAGGAAAATAAACACAACCCTGCCCAGTGCATCCTGATTAGTTAAACCAATCATGGTTATTTCAATAACCACCCTCAGTGAATGGAAATCAATTCTGACCAATAAGGTGTAAGGAAGGAGCCCTGGTGATGCAGTGGTTAAGTGCCTTTTGGTCTGCTAACCAAAAGGTTGGTAATTTAAACCCAGCAGCCTCTCTGCAAGACAAAGACATGCAGTCTACTTCTATAAATATTGACCACTTTGGAAACTATGTGGCCATTGTATTCTGCAATATATGGTCGCTATGAGTCAGAATGAACTCATTAGCAATGCAGTGGTGTGGATGGGGGACAATGGGAAAGTGGGAAGAAAGTCTGCAGGGAAACGTCTAGAGAAGTTTGCTGTTGTGGTTAGCTGCTGTTGAGCTAGTCCCTGACTCATGGTAATACCATGCATAATGGAAGGAAACACTGCCTGTCTTGTGCCATCCCACGATCAATTGCGGTGTACCATGGTGACAGAACTTTCACTGCCTGATTTTCAGAAGTAGATTGCCATGACTTTCTTTCCAGTTCATCTTAGTATGGTTGTTGTTGTTGTTGTTAGGTGCCATTGAGTCGGTACCGACTCATAGTGACCTTATGCACAGCAGAACAAAACACTGCCCCATCCTGAGCCAACCTCACTACTATTGCCACTCTTGAGGCCATCTATGATGCCACTTGGCCAATCCATCTCATTGGGGGTTTTCCTGTTTTTCTCTGACCCTCCACCTTACCAAGCATGATAGATAGTCTTCTCTAGCAACTGGTCCCTCCTGACAATATGTCTAAAGTATGAGAGATGAAGTTTGGCCATCTTGGTCTCCAGGGAGCACTCTGGCTGCACTTCTTCCAATACACAATCTGTTGGTTCTTTTGGCAGCCCATGGCACTTTCAATATTTCTCCTCCAACACCATAACTCAAAAGCATCAATTCTTCTACGGTCTTCCTTATTCACTGTCCAGCTTTCGCATGCAAATATTGTTGTTGTTAGGTGCCTGTGAGGTTATTGAAAATACCATGGCTTGGGTCAGTATGGTAGTCCCACTGAAATCTGTCCAGCTTATAGCAACATGAAAGACTCCACTGATAGACAGGTTCATTGACCAAGAATTGAACATGAGTCTCCCAATGGAAGGCAAGCATTCTACCATGGAACCACCACTGCTGTTGGAAGAAGTTTATTTGCTTTTGAAATGAGACACCAGGAGGACGTATTGTCTTTGACTCAGTATCAATAGGTCTGGCTATGATGCCTGAAATGGCAGCACTATAGGAAGAACCAGACTGAAGATGAAGCCAAAATATTAAGGATGTCAGAGGAAAAGTATTAAAAGAATCAGAGTCCACAATGACTTCGATGGGCCATAGACTGAACAACCCTGATTTTTTCTACCTCTGGAGTAATTGTGATGTGAGGTAATAGATCTTCTTAGTGTTTGGAGTTGTTGAGTTGAGTTAGATGCAGCTAAAAATGAAAAGCAAAATGTCCGATTAGACATCTAAGGAGGTTGCTTCTGCCTCCTTGGTGGTGACTGATCTAAACATGAACCAACCCATCAATGTCAAGCTTCATGCCTCGTGTAAACACTCATGCATACTTCACGAACATTCACACACATGTATGAGTCAACATTAGCCAAGAACTGGAAGCAATTATATGAATTTTCTTATGAGAAGAACCTAGTTATGTCTAAAGCCTAGAGTATAAGGGTCTAGTTTTATTCAGATAAGGGAAATTTAACACCACCAGGTGGGACTGTATAAAAACAAGCCAATTAAATTGTGACATTTATTAGTATTTTGCTCTCAAGTGCAGGACCTAATTATTACACATTCGTCTGGGAGAGTACTTTGGAAACCATAATTCTGTTATTAAAAACTGAAAGTAAAAGTCGTTCTGATGATAAAAGATTTTTCTGTTCAGAACCCATTATGTTACTCATGTAAGTCAAGAGGTATACGTTATCTGAAACACAGAGTTGTTAAGCAGAAGAATGCTTAATTTCGCTCAAGTAGAAATTAAACATAGACCAAGAAGTAGTCATTCAAGCAGAACAAGGGGATACTGCATGGTTTAAAAGCTGTAAAGATGTGTGCCAGGGTTGTATCCTTTTGCCATAGTTGTCCAATCTGTATGCAGAGCAAATAATCCAAGACAATGAATTATATAAAGAAGAACATGGCATTAGATTTGTGGGAAGACTCATTAACAACCTGAGAAATGCATATGACACAATTTTGCTTGCTGAAGGCAAAGGACTAGCAGAGCTGTTGCTATTGTTGTTGTTGTTAAGTGCCATCGAGTCGGTTCCGAACCATAGTGACCCAGCATAGGGTTTCCAAGGAGTGACTGGTGAGCTTGAACCACCAAGCTTGTAGTTCAAATGGCTTTGCAGTCTGGTGCATTAACCCACAGCGCCACACCAGGACTCCTGTCAAATAGGTCCCAACTCATAATGACGCTAGGGTTTCTGAGGCTGTAAATCTTTGAAGGAACAGAAACCCTCATCTTTCTCCTCAGAGCAGCTGATGGGCTCAAACAAATGACCCTGTGGTTTGCACAGTCAAGTGCTTATCCTACAGAGTCAACATGTTCTCAAAGAACAGATTCCAGCCTTCAATATGGACTATACCTCAGTGGAAAGAAAACAAAAGTCCTCACAATTGAACCATTAAGCACCATCATGATAAATGGATCCACAATCAACACTCATGAAAGGAAATCAAACTACAAATTTGTATTAGACAAATCTGATACAAAAGATTTCTTTCAAAGGCAAAGATATCACTTTGAAAACTAAGGTGTGCCTGACCCAAGCCATGGTATTTTCAATCACCTCATATACATGTGAAAGCTGGACAATGAAGAAGGAAGTTCAGAGAAGAATCAATGCATCTGAATTATGATGTGGACAAAGAATATTGAAAGTAGCATGGACTGCCCAAAGAAAAAACAAATCTTCTTAGAAGGACAGCCAGAAATCTCCTTAGAAGAGAGTTTATCTTGTATACTTTGGGCATATTATCAGGAGGGACCAGCTCTCAGAGAAAGACATCGTGCTTGTAAAACAGATGTCAGCGATCATCAACTTAGAGGAAGACCCTCAATGAGATGGACATTGACAATAGCCACAACAATGTGCTCAAACATATCAATTATTGTGAGGATGGTACACAACAAAATCAACAAGCAGAAAATGAGGAAGTGATGCCAAGATTAGGGTTTGAACCCAGGGACCACTGTCATCCACTCCCCAGTCTCAGCCAAGCAGAAGCCATGACCTTGTTTCAGGTGGGGCTCCCCAAGAAACAGATTCTGAGGTGGAGATCTACATTGTTGGAAGTTGATTGTGCAGGGATGCAGGTAGGGTGCTCTCAGGAACACCTGGAAAGAAATAAATGAGGAAAACAGGGTTGGGCAGAGGAAGAGATTGAGCTGAGATGTAGCAATTATAACCGAGGCATCACTCAATCCCACAAGGAGCTCAGGAGCTCAGATGACCCTTCAGAAGTGTCCAAATTAAAGCAAGGAGGTCAGGCTATGGGCTCCCCCTAGTGAGGCTGCATAACCCTGAGGTCAAGGCAGCTGCCTAGGAAGTAAAGACAATTCCAAGGGAAAGATTTATCCTGGAGCCATCAGCAGCCTATAGTCCTGAAGGGTCAGGAGAAGTGAATACCTTGGTCCTTCAAGGGAATTCTTGGTGGCACTACACATCTGCTCTACATAGATATTGGAGAGAACTGAGCAGAAATATTCTCTTATTCCCCTCTATTCCAAGCATCTCTCAAAATATGCATAGAAGACACCTAGTAAATATTGTTGAATAAATCTTGATGAGCATCCAGTCCCAACTGAGGCACCGATGAAAGCATCTTTGGTCTACTACCCCATTCAGAAAACTCACTGCAATCACTAACTAGAGCTAGCAAACATTGTCTAAATTGCACAGATTTGTTCCAAGGAAAAGATGACATGGTGCTGGTAGGACTTGTCAACTGTTTGGAGGAAGGAGGGAGATAAAAGTTACAGCTATTATTCATTACTGCACAGTATAGAATGAAATCAATTTCAGGGGATTAAAGAATTAATTTCAAAAGAATTGAAACCATAAAAGACTAAGAAAACCATTCTAGGGGAACGTTTATAGAAATTTGGAGATATTTAGGCCTTTCTAAATATTAGTAAGCATTCAAGCATTTCTAAGCAAAAACAATAAAGTAAAAGATTGGTGAATTTGATTACTTAAAAGTAAAAATTTTGCTAGGTCAAAAAAGCAAAACACCATAAGCAAAATTAAAAGGTAAATGACACACTGGAGGAAATACAATAAACATATATTACAAACAAAAGGAAAAGGGAGAAGCACCCCCATACAAATGGGCAATTGACATAAGAAGGCAATTCACTCACTGGAAACAACAGATATGCAAATTAAATCAACAATGAGTGCGGGAAATTGGACATTCTCAAACAAGGTTTGTGCTGTGGAGCCTGTTCCCACTCAGCAACCCTTCATAGGTTTCCGAGGCTGTAAATCTTTAAGGGAGCAGAAAGCCTCATCTTTCTCCCATGGAACCACTGGTAGTTTCCAACTGCTGACCTTGAGATTAACAGCCCAATTCATAAGCACTATGCTAACAGAGTTCCTTATACAAGGTTGAGGAAGTGCAAATTAGTACAATCTTTTTAGAGGGCAATAGGGCAATATCTATCAAAAACCTTAAAATGTGTCTTTGACTCAGCAACTTTACTTCTAGGAATTTATCTTAATGATGAAAGCAAATATATGTGCAATTATTTACTATAAGGTTATTTTCAATAAAGCCTTATTTATACTAATGAAACCTGGAGGCAATCTGAATAGCCAAGCATAGGCGACTGTTGAACCAAATGATGGAAGATTTGTATTATAGGCTGCTAGGGAGTCCTGGTGTGGCACTGCGGGTTAATGCTCCAGACTGCAAAGTCGTTAGAACTGCAAGGTCAGCGGTTCAAGCTCACCAGCTGCTCCTTGGAAACCCTATACAGGGTCGCTATATGGGTCTGAATCAACTTGATGGCACTTAACAACACCACAATAGGTCACTATTGGATAAGCACTGGACAAAGTTGGCGGTTCAAAACCTCCAGCTGCTCCTAGGAAACCCTATACACGGTGGCTATGAGTTGGAAGTGATGATAGCATGTAACATCAACAACAATGGAACCATTAAAAAAAAATTATAGAAAAATATCTACTGACACAGGGAAATTTTTTTAATATATTACTGAGAGCGAAAAAAAAAAACAGGCTACGAAACCACATGGATCACAGCATAAGTGTGTGTGTGTGTGTGTATGAATATGTGTGCTATCTAGGAACAAAATGATTGGAAGCAGTTGGATTTCTCAAACGTTAATTTACCATTGGAGATGAATTTACAGATCTTTATGTTGTATTGTTCCATGTAATGTCCAGAATTAATTTTCAGAATTAGTTAAGAATTCCTTTTGTATTTAGAAAATAAAAAAACATTAAATCATCAGATTTAGTTGTTGATGTTAGGTGCCATCGAATCGGCACAGACCCATAGCAACCTTATGCACAGCAGAATGAAACACTGCCCAATCTGGGGCCAACCCCACTATTGTTGCCACGCTTGAGCCCATTGATGCTTCCACTTTGCCAATCCATCTTGCTGGGGGTCTTCCTCTTTTTCTCTGACCCTCCACCCTACCAAACATGATATCCTTCTCCAGCGACTGTTCCATCTTGATAATATGCCCGAAGTATAAGAGACAAAAATTGGCCATCCTGGCCTCCAAGGAGCACTCTGGCTGCACTTCTTCCAACACAGATCTGTTGATTCTTTTGGCAGCCCACTGCACTTTCAATATTCTCCTCCAACTCCATAACTCAAAAGTATCAGTTTTCTACCATCTTCCTTATTCACTGTCCAGCTTTCACATTCATATGAGGTTATTGAAAATACCATGGCTTGGGTCAGGCGTACCTTAGTTTCAAGCTGACATCTTTGCTCTTCAACACTTTAAAAAGGTCTTGTGCAACAGATTTACCTAATGCAATACACAGTATGATTTCTTGACTGCTGCTTCCATGACTGTTAATAGTTGATCCAAGAAGAATGAAGTCCTTGACAACATCAATCTTTTCTCCATTGATCAGAATGTTGTTTGTTGGTCCAGTGGTGAAGATTTTTATTTTCTTGACATTGAGGTGTAATCCATACTGAAGGCTGTGCTCTTTGATCTTCAGATTTAGTGGAATGTACAAAAAGTCATTATTAGTATTATTTATATCAGGATTAGGCTCCTAACTGCAAGGTGAGGCAGACTTGGATCTGTCCCCCTTTTTGAAGCTGGGAACTAAGAGCCTAATAGAAGCCCACCGGAGTAGCACAGAAAACACCCATTGTGGCATGATCGATATAAGACTGTCCATGTGGCACTGCTCAACATATAGGTTGAATAAGTATGATGAAAGAATACAACCTTGTCTCAGACCTTTTTTAATTTTAAACTATTCAGTGTTCCCATGTACTGTTCGAACAACTGTCTCTTGGTCCAGGTACAGATTCCTCATGAGCACAATTAAGTATTCAGGAATACTCATAATTCACACGGTTGTCCACAGCTTGTCATGATACACGCAATCAAAAGGCTTTGCGTAGTCATTAAAGCACAGATAAACATCTTTCTGGTATTCTTTTCTTTCAGCCAAGATCCATCGGACATCAGCAATGATATCCCTCATCCCACGTCCTCTTCTGAATCCATCTTGAACCTCTGGAAGTTCTCTGTCAATGTATGATTGCAGCTGTTTCTGTATTACCTTTAGTAAAACTTTACTCACATGGGATATCAAAGAGATTGTCCAAAGATTTCCATTATATGAAGAAAAATGTGGCATCAGGATTGAAGGAAGACTCATTAACAACCTGCAATATGCAGATGATACAACTTTGCTTGCCGAAAGTGAAGAAGACTTAAAACATTCACTAATGAAGATCAAAGACCACAGCCATTGGTACGGAATGCATCTCAGTGTAAAGAAAACAAAAATCTTCACCACTGGACCAATAAACAACATTCTTATCAATGGAGAGAAGATTGACGTTGTCAAGGCCTTCATTCTTCTTGGATCAACTTTCAACAGTCACAGAAGCAGCAGTCAAGAAATCAAATGACGTATTGCATTAGACAAATCTGCTGCACAAGACCTTTTTAAAGTGTTGAAGAGCAAAGATGTCAGCTTGAGGACTAAGGTGCACCTTACCTTAGCCATGGTATTTTCAATAAACTCATATGCATGAGAAAGCTGGACAGTGAATAAGGAAGACCATAGAATAATTGATGCTTTTGGTTTGTTATGGTGTTGGAGGAGAATACTGAAAATGCCATGGGCTGCCAAAAGAATCAACAGATCTGTGTTGGAAGAAGTGCAGCCAGAATGCTCCTTGGGGGCCAGGATGGCCAAACTTTGTCCCTCATACTTCGGACATATTGTCAGGAGGCACCAATCACTGGAGAAAGATATCATGTTTCGTAAGGCGGAGGGTCAGAGAAAAAGAGGAAGATCCCCAGCAAGATAGATTGGCCAACTGGCAGCATCAATGTGCTTACGTGTGGCAACAATTGTGAGTTTGGCTCAGGACCAGCCAGTGTTCTGTTGCACACAGGGTCGCTATGAGTCAGTTCCAAATCGATGGCACCTAACAGCAACAACAATGTGGCACTGCAGGTTAAAGCACCGTAACTTCAAGGTCAGCAGTTCAAGCTCACTAGCTGATCCTCAGAAACCCTATACAGGGTCACAATGAGTCAGAACTGATTCGACAGCACTTAAAACAACAACAATTGTTTGAAGGTAGGAATGGGTCCCAAGCTTCTCTGTGACTAGCTCAAAACTGACAATAAGTGATGAAAGACTGCCAACAAAAATGAAGGTATGAGTAACATAATTAGGAAACCTGTCTTCTACCCCTCCTTTCCTATGCAAAATTTAATACACATGAAAAGGAGATCCACGCCTGCTCCTTGTTCCCACAGGAGCTAACAGGATGCTCTTGTCGCCAAGACAACCTGAGTCTGAGTAGAGGTTGTGACTCTATGGAGGCCACCTCCCACCTTCTCTATCCAGGGACTTTCTGTCAATCTCAAGGTAGAGACGGTCGGCTGCCCTACATAAAGAAGTGTATTAACCTTGGACCCCAGCCACAGCTGCAGGAAACTCCTATGGGTCCTGAGCATTTACTGGGTTGGCTTAACTTTACTATTAGAATAGATGGTGAAAGTGTAGTTAACTCTGAGTGGGTGGAGGGATGGCTGCATATTAAATGGATAACAACCATCAGTCGACTCTAATGTTATATACATCAGAGCAAAATGTTGGCAGGCCCTGTATCACCACCCTCACGATCACCAGCTTGTTCAAGTCCAGTAGTGTGGCTATTGTGCCAATCCATTTTTCCAAGTCTCCTGTGCCTCCACCAGTCCTCTACCTCACCAACATGATGACATCCTCCAGCAATAGAGCCCTCCAAAGCAAATGAGTGTGTTAAAAGCAAGTGAGTCAGAAATGCTCTGTTGTGTTTCATATGGTTTCCATTGGCTGATTTTATAAGCTGATAACCAGGCTTTTCTTACTAGCTTCTCTTAATGGAAGCTCCAATGAAACCTCTCCATCCTCAGCAACCCTGCTGATCTTTGTACTATCAGTGGCATAACTTGAAGCATCACAGCAATGTGGAAGCCACTTCAGTATGGCGAACCAACAGATGGATGGTGAGGATGGATACTGAATCAGTGTTATCTAAAAGTAGGGAGTAGAAAAGGTCCTAGAAGGTATTAGAAATGGGAAAGTAGAATAAGGTTGGAAGTAACCGAGAACGCTGACTAGTGACGACAGAAGTGCTTCCACCCAATCACATCTCCCCTGCTCTTCCTGTGTCAGCCCATCTCCTTCTGCAGGACTCAGTGACCCCCGCCTACACAGAACCCTGGGAACTCCTTCTGTGTTTCCGTCCATGGAGAAGCAACTACAATCTATCATAACTGGATATTTACTTGTTTGTCTCACCTCTAGACAGTGAGACACCTCCAGGTAGTGATTTTGTCAGTTCTCTTTCATAAACATGCCCAATTTAAATGAATTAACTGAAAAGGGATTTATTGGCTCTGGCAACTGTTAAGATCCAAAGAGCAGTCTTAATCAAGGTCCAATGTGGAGTTCAGGGACTCCAAAAATGTTACGTGGTCCTCCTGCTTTACCTCCTCAGCTCTGCTCTTTTTTTTTCTAGGTTGACTCTACACTTAGAAGGGCATTTCTCTTTTGGTAACAAGACAGTTGCAACAACAGCTCCAGAAGTCACACCCTTTCTGTTTCAAGTGCAGCCCAAGAAACATTCCAGAATTTACTAGAAAAAACTCATACTGCTACTGCTGTTAAGTGTCATTGACTCATTGTACTACCAGATTCTAATCAGGTCTCATGCTTATTCCTGTTCCAATTACTGTGGCCAGGAGATTGGAGAGCTCCTTGATGGGTTTTTTAGGCTAAAAAATGGGAAAATTGTCCATAGAGAAAATAGTATCTTAGCAGAAGAAGAGTGAGTTCATACTGAGTTGTATAAACAGCAGATGCCACTGGCAGATGATGTGTTCTTCAGGGAGGGGTCCCACTACCTGGCATAGAATATACATCAATACATGCTACTTCCATGACCTCCAACCCAACAAGGAACTCAGAATAACCTTGTCACAAAGCTCTCCAATATTTCATTAGTTAGAGCCAGGTCTCTTCTTTGTTGTCCACTATCCACCTTCCTGCCAGCCCTCAGACTGTCATACCTAAGCCACAGGTAGCTGTCAGTGGACCAGCCCATCCCTCCTCATTCCAGAACACAGGACCAGAAATATTTGAATTTAATGCAAACGTGGAAAACTGTGATTTGGGTTTCTCCAATTTATTTGCTCAGCCAGTCAGGACGAACTGCTACAGACACACCTGTCCAGATGTATGCCATTATGATGATCACAGTAGCAATAATAATAACACTCATTATTATTACAGCTCCCACTTTGCGGATCAGTAATGTACCAAGGCCTTTAAACATATCATCATATATCTGTGCAGTAACTTTGCAATTAGTGTAACTGAAAGCAGACACTTCTAGGTACAAATGGTATCGTGTTATCAACATTAACTTGGTCTCATTAGTTTGTTGCCCCAAAATTCTGAAGAATAACTTCTGGCCTCCTACAAATACTTTTTGAGTTCCCAGGAATCATCTAACATGAGCTTACAGTTGGTTTCCCCCACTGCTTTGCCATTCTAGGCAGTCTCTACTGTTGTTTTTCACCAGAATCCCGATTCCTACCATTAAGCCATCAGATACAATACTCCATGGCATACGTCCCCACTCGGTCATTTTGTGCAGTAGCAAATTCAGGAAGATGCCTCTGTCCTCTCTCCCAGCACCTCTGTCAGAAATGTCTCCAGCTTCTGGAGAAGACAAGTCAGTCTTATGTTTCAAGTCCTGGCTGTCAATTCTCTTCTCTCTGAGATGCAACACTTCCGCTGCAGCTCAGGTTCAGGACTCACAACCTGTCAATGGTCAAAGGCACCCACCCCACCAGGAGAAAGGGTGACATGTCTGCCATGTGGGCTTGACGTAGGTTTCATTAGACCCAGGCCACAGCTTCTCTTGTCCTGGGTGTGTAAGATGCTAAACCAGTGCCTGGGTTTTCCCTGGATATAATATGCAGGTACTGAAACAGCAACCCCATAATACACACCCTTACCAATCAATGGACAGTGTGGGACCAGTAGAGACTGGGCTGGGAGACAAGTGTAAATGACAGAAGCTATGCTGCCTTCAAGAACCATACCACCTTCCCTTCCCTTCCCTTCCCTTCTTATCCCCCATTTCATCCCTCAAAGCCAACACAAAACTGTGTTACAGGGTCAAGCCCTTTTCTCTCAGGACCCTTTTTCCTAATCAGCTGAGAGTAGACATTCAGTAAATATCTGTTGAATGGTTGGTTGGTTGGTTGGTTGGTTGGTTGGTTGGTTTGGTTATCTAGATAAAATAAAATGATGAATAAAATTCTTCATCAGTTCCTATCCCAACTAGTTTCTAGTGAGTCCAGTGCACATATCTCTGAATATCATTTAGACTCAAGCTGAGATCCCTATTAGAGTTGGTATGATTTAAAAATATATATTGTGATGAAAAGAATATTAGATTAAAAAAAAAATCATTGCTGTTGTTAGGAACAATAGAGTCTGTAGCGACTCATAGTGACCCTATGCACAACAGAACAAAACACGCCTGGTCCTGGGTCAACCTCACAAATGTTGCCATGCTTGAGCCCATTGATGCTGCCACTTTGCCAATCCATCTCACTGGGGGATTTCCTCTTTTTCTCTGACCCTCCATCTTACCAAACATGATATCCTTCTCCAGTGACTGGTCCCTCCTGACAATATGTATGAGAGATGAAGTTTGGCCATCTTGGTCTCCAGGGAGCACTCTGGCTGCACTTCTTCCAATACACAATCTGTTGGTTCTTTTGGCAGCCCATGGCACTTTCAATATTTCTCCTCCAACACCATAACTCAAAAGCATCAATTCTTCTACGGTCTTCCTTATTCACTGTCCAGCTTTCGCATGCAAATATTGTTGTTGTTAGGTGCCTGTGAGGTTATTGAAAATACCATGGCTTGGGTCAGTATGGTAGTCCCACTGAAATCTGTCCAGCTTATAGCAACATGAAAGACTCCACTGATAGACAGGTTCATTGACCAAGAATTGAACATGAGTCTCCCAATGGAAGGCAAGCATTCTACCATGGAACCACCACTGCTGTTGGAAGAAGTTTATTTGCTTTTGAAATGAGACACCAGGAGGACGTATTGTCTTTGACTCAGTATCAATAGGTCTGGCTATGATGCCTGAAATGGCAGCACTATAGGAAGAACCAGACTGAAGATGAAGCCAAAATATTAAGGATGTCAGAGGAAAAGTATTAAAAGAATCAGAGTCCACAATGACTTCGATGGGCCATAGACTGAACAACCCTGATTTTTTCTACCTCTGGAGTAATTGTGATGTGAGGTAATAGATCTTCTTAGTGTTTGGAGTTGTTGAGTTGAGTTAGATGCAGCTAAAAATGAAAAGCAAAATGTCCGATTAGACATCTAAGGAGGTTGCTTCTGCCTCCTTGGTGGTGACTGATCTAAACATGAACCAACCCATCAATGTCAAGCTTCATGCCTCGTGTAAACACTCATGCATACTTCACGAACATTCACACACATGTATGAGTCAACATTAGCCAAGAACTGGAAGCAATTATATGAATTTTCTTATGAGAAGAACCTAGTTATGTCTAAAGCCTAGAGTATAAGGGTCTAGTTTTATTCAGATAAGGGAAATTTAACACCACCAGGTGGGACTGTATAAAAACAAGCCAATTAAATTGTGACATTTATTAGTATTTTGCTCTCAAGTGCAGGACCTAATTATTACACATTCGTCTGGGAGAGTACTTTGGAAACCATAATTCTGTTATTAAAAACTGAAAGTAAAAGTCGTTCTGATGATAAAAGATTTTTCTGTTCAGAACCCATTATGTTACTCATGTAAGTCAAGAGGTATACGTTATCTGAAACACAGAGTTGTTAAGCAGAAGAATGCTTAATTTCGCTCAAGTAGAAATTAAACATAGACCAAGAAGTAGTCATTCAAGCAGAACAAGGGGATACTGCATGGTTTAAAAGCTGTAAAGATGTGTGCCAGGGTTGTATCCTTTTGCCATAGTTGTCCAATCTGTATGCAGAGCAAATAATCCAAGACAATGAATTATATAAAGAAGAACATGGCATTAGATTTGTGGGAAGACTCATTAACAACCTGAGAAATGCATATGACACAATTTTGCTTGCTGAAGGCAAAGGACTAGCAGAGCTGTTGCTATTGTTGTTGTTGTTAAGTGCCATCGAGTCGGTTCCGAACCATAGTGACCCAGCATAGGGTTTCCAAGGAGTGACTGGTGAGCTTGAACCACCAAGCTTGTAGTTCAAATGGCTTTGCAGTCTGGTGCATTAACCCACAGCGCCACACCAGGACTCCTGTCAAATAGGTCCCAACTCATAATGACGCTAGGGTTTCTGAGGCTGTAAATCTTTGAAGGAACAGAAACCCTCATCTTTCTCCTCAGAGCAGCTGATGGGCTCAAACAAATGACCCTGTGGTTTGCACAGTCAAGTGCTTATCCTACAGAGTCAACATGTTCTCAAAGAACAGATTCCAGCCTTCAATATGGACTATACCTCAGTGGAAAGAAAACAAAAGTCCTCACAATTGAACCATTAAGCACCATCATGATAAATGGATCCACAATCAACACTCATGAAAGGAAATCAAACTACAAATTTGTATTAGACAAATCTGATACAAAAGATTTCTTTCAAAGGCAAAGATATCACTTTGAAAACTAAGGTGTGCCTGACCCAAGCCATGGTATTTTCAATCACCTCATATACATGTGAAAGCTGGACAATGAAGAAGGAAGTTCAGAGAAGAATCAATGCATCTGAATTATGATGTGGACAAAGAATATTGAAAGTAGCATGGACTGCCCAAAGAAAAAACAAATCTTCTTAGAAGGACAGCCAGAAATCTCCTTAGAAGAGAGTTTATCTTGTATACTTTGGGCATATTATCAGGAGGGACCAGCTCTCAGAGAAAGACATCGTGCTTGTAAAACAGATGTCAGCGATCATCAACTTAGAGGAAGACCCTCAATGAGATGGACATTGACAATAGCCACAACAATGTGCTCAAACATATCAATTATTGTGAGGATGGTACACAACAAAATCAACAAGCAGAAAATGAGGAAGTGATGCCAAGATTAGGGTTTGAACCCAGGGACCACTGTCATCCACTCCCCAGTCTCAGCCAAGCAGAAGCCATGACCTTGTTTCAGGTGGGGCTCCCCAAGAAACAGATTCTGAGGTGGAGATCTACATTGTTGGAAGTTGATTGTGCAGGGATGCAGGTAGGGTGCTCTCAGGAACACCTGGAAAGAAATAAATGAGGAAAACAGGGTTGGGCAGAGGAAGAGATTGAGCTGAGATGTAGCAATTATAACCGAGGCATCACTCAATCCCACAAGGAGCTCAGGAGCTCAGATGACCCTTCAGAAGTGTCCAAATTAAAGCAAGGAGGTCAGGCTATGGGCTCCCCCTAGTGAGGCTGCATAACCCTGAGGTCAAGGCAGCTGCCTAGGAAGTAAAGACAATTCCAAGGGAAAGATTTATCCTGGAGCCATCAGCAGCCTATAGTCCTGAAGGGTCAGGAGAAGTGAATACCTTGGTCCTTCAAGGGAATTCTTGGTGGCACTACACATCTGCTCTACATAGATATTGGAGAGAACTGAGCAGAAATATTCTCTTATTCCCCTCTATTCCAAGCATCTCTCAAAATATGCATAGAAGACACCTAGTAAATATTGTTGAATAAATCTTGATGAGCATCCAGTCCCAACTGAGGCACCGATGAAAGCATCTTTGGTCTACTACCCCATTCAGAAAACTCACTGCAATCACTAACTAGAGCTAGCAAACATTGTCTAAATTGCACAGATTTGTTCCAAGGAAAAGATGACATGGTGCTGGTAGGACTTGTCAACTGTTTGGAGGAAGGAGGGAGATAAAAGTTACAGCTATTATTCATTACTGCACAGTATAGAATGAAATCAATTTCAGGGGATTAAAGAATTAATTTCAAAAGAATTGAAACCATAAAAGACTAAGAAAACCATTCTAGGGGAACGTTTATAGAAATTTGGAGATATTTAGGCCTTTCTAAATATTAGTAAGCATTCAAGCATTTCTAAGCAAAAACAATAAAGTAAAAGATTGGTGAATTTGATTACTTAAAAGTAAAAATTTTGCTAGGTCAAAAAAGCAAAACACCATAAGCAAAATTAAAAGGTAAATGACACACTGGAGGAAATACAATAAACATATATTACAAACAAAAGGAAAAGGGAGAAGCACCCCCATACAAATGGGCAATTGACATAAGAAGGCAATTCACTCACTGGAAACAACAGATATGCAAATTAAATCAACAATGAGTGCGGGAAATTGGACATTCTCAAACAAGGTTTGTGCTGTGGAGCCTGTTCCCACTCAGCAACCCTTCATAGGTTTCCGAGGCTGTAAATCTTTAAGGGAGCAGAAAGCCTCATCTTTCTCCCATGGAACCACTGGTAGTTTCCAACTGCTGACCTTGAGATTAACAGCCCAATTCATAAGCACTATGCTAACAGAATTCCTTATACAAGGTTGAGGAAGTGTAAATTAGTACAATCTTTTTAGAGGGCAATAGGGCAATATCTATCAAAAACCTTAAAATGTGTCTTTGACTCAGCAACTTTACTTCTAGGAATTTATCTTAATGATGAAAGCAAATATATGTGCAATTATTTACTATAAGGTTATTTTCAATAAAGCCTTATTTATACTAATGAAACCTGGAGGCAATCTGAATAGCCAAGCATAGGCGACTGTTGAACCAAATGATGGAAGATTTGTATTATAGGCTGCTAGGGAGTCCTGGTGTGGCACTGCGGGTTAATGCTCCAGACTGCAAAGTCGTTAGAACTGCAAGGTCAGCGGTTCAAGCTCACCAGCTGCTCCTTGGAAACCCTATACAGGGTCGCTATATGGGTCTGAATCAACTTGATGGCACTTAACAACACCACAATAGGTCACTATTGGATAAGCACTGGACAAAGTTGGCGGTTCAAAACCTCCAGCTGCTCCTAGGAAACCCTATACACGGTGGCTATGAGTTGGAAGTGATGATAGCATGTAACATCAACAACAATGGAACCATTAAAAAAAAATTATAGAAAAATATCTACTGACACAGGGAAATTTTTTTAATATATTACTGAGAGCGAAAAAAAAAAACAGGCTACGAAACCACATGGATCACAGCATAAGTGTGTGTGTGTGTGTGTATGAATATGTGTGCTATCTAGGAACAAAATGATTGGAAGCAGTTGGATTTCTCAAACGTTAATTTACCATTGGAGATGAATTTACAGATCTTTATGTTGTATTGTTCCATGTAATGTCCAGAATTAATTTTCAGAATTAGTTAAGAATTCCTTTTGTATTTAGAAAATAAAAAAACATTAAATCATCAGATTTAGTTGTTGATGTTAGGTGCCATCGAATCGGCACAGACCCATAGCAACCTTATGCACAGCAGAATGAAACACTGCCCAATCTGGGGCCAACCCCACTATTGTTGCCACGCTTGAGCCCATTGATGCTTCCACTTTGCCAATCCATCTTGCTGGGGGTCTTCCTCTTTTTCTCTGACCCTCCACCCTACCAAACATGATATCCTTCTCCAGCGACTGTTCCATCTTGATAATATGCCCGAAGTATAAGAGACAAAAATTGGCCATCCTGGCCTCCAAGGAGCACTCTGGCTGCACTTCTTCCAACACAGATCTGTTGATTCTTTTGGCAGCCCACTGCACTTTCAATATTCTCCTCCAACTCCATAACTCAAAAGTATCAGTTTTCTACCATCTTCCTTATTCACTGTCCAGCTTTCACATTCATATGAGGTTATTGAAAATACCATGGCTTGGGTCAGGCGTACCTTAGTTTCAAGCTGACATCTTTGCTCTTCAACACTTTAAAAAGGTCTTGTGCAACAGATTTACCTAATGCAATACACAGTATGATTTCTTGACTGCTGCTTCCATGACTGTTAATAGTTGATCCAAGAAGAATGAAGTCCTTGACAACATCAATCTTTTCTCCATTGATCAGAATGTTGTTTGTTGGTCCAGTGGTGAAGATTTTTATTTTCTTGACATTGAGGTGTAATCCATACCGAAGGCTGTGCTCTTTGATCTTCAGATTTAGTGGAATGTACAAAAAGTCATTATTAGTATTATTTATATCAGGATTAGGCTCCTAACTGCAAGGTGAGGCAGACTTGGATCTGTCCCCCTTTTTGAAGCTGGGAACTAAGAGCCTAATAGAAGCCCACCGGAGTAGCACAGAAAACACCCATTGTGGCATGATCGATATAAGACTGTCCATGTGGCACTGCTCAACATATAGGTTGAATAAGTATGATGAAAGAATACAACCTTGTCTCAGACCTTTTTTAATTTTAAACTATTCAGTGTTCCCATGTACTGTTCGAACAACTGTCTCTTGGTCCAGGTACAGATTCCTCATGAGCACAATTAAGTATTCAGGAATACTCATAATTCACACGGTTGTCCACAGCTTGTCATGATACACGCAATCAAAAGGCTTTGC
>NW_006408624.1:310345-317419 GCF_000296735.1 Chrysochloris asiatica | reverse complement strand
CTCACTTTCTTGAAAGGTTTCAGTTTTGATTCCATCAATTCCTGGAGCCTTGTTCTTTGACAATTCCTTCAATGCACCTTGGACTTCTTCCTTCAGTATCATTGGCTCTTGATCATATGCACATCAACTATTTCCTTTTGATACAGTGACTCTGCATTCCTTCCATCTTCTCTTGATGCTTTCTGAATCATTCAATAATTTGCTTAGAGAATTCTTCAATAATGAAAGTTGAGTCTTGAATTTTTTTTTCAGTTCTCCCAGCTTGAGAAATGCTGAGCATGTTCTTCCCTTTTGGTTTTCTAACTCCAGATGTTTGTACATTTCATTGTAATATTTGACTTTGTCTTCTCGAGCTGATCTTTGAAATTTTCTGCTCAGCTCTTGTACCTCCTCATTTCTTCCATTTGCTTTAACATCTCTACACTGGAGAGTGATTTTCAGTGTCTCTTCTGACATCCATTTTAATCTTTTCCTTCTCTCTTGTCTTCTTACTGACCTTTTGTTATCTTCATGTATGATGCTCTTGATGTCATTAGCCTTTCCCAAATTCTTCACATCTACAAGGCTGCAACTTTTGTTATGTTTATCATGTTGTTCAATAATTACCATTATCCATTTCCAGATTTTTCTATCCACCTAAACAGAAGCTCAGTGTCCCCTAAGCAGTGAGTCTCCCCTTTGGTAACCACCAATGAACTTTGGTCTCTATATACTTGCCTCTCCTAGACAGTTCATATGCTGGTGATGGTGGTGTGATGTGGAGTCAGTTCCAACTCATATGTATAGGGTTCCTGAGGCTGGAAATCTCTATGGCTTGAAATCTTTTCATATAGGTGGAACCATACAACATTTGTCCCTTTGATGTTGTTGTTGTTAAGTACCATCAAATCGATTCTGACTCATAGTGGCTCAGTACAGGGTTTCCAAGGAGCAGTCGATGGGTTTGACCTTGTGGTTCGCAATCCAGTGCTTATCCTACAGCCCCACACCAGGAGTCCCTTTGTGACTTACTTATTTCACTCAGCATAATATCTTATGGTTCATCTACGTTGTTGTTGTTAAGTGCCGTGGAGTCGTTTAGTCTCATAGCGACCATGTATATGGTTTCTGAGGTTTTAAATACTTTGTAGGAGAAGAAAGCCTCATCTTTCTCCATTGAAGCAGCTGGTGGACTCAAAACGTCAACCTTGTGGTTTGTAGTCCATTGTTTAGCCTATGGAGCTACCCTGCTCCCATCCATGTTGTTGTTGTTAAGTGCTTTGGAATCGGTGCCAACTCATAACAGCCCTGTATAAAGTTTCCAAGTGCTTGTCCTACAGTGCCACACCAAGAGTCCATGAGGTAGCATATATCAAAACTTCATTTATCTTTATGGCTGAGTAATAGTCCATAGTATGTATATACCACATTCTAGAGTTGGTATCCTTCTTCGCTATTTAAAAGACTAAAAATACTGAAGTTCAGACAAGTCTCTTGCTCAAAGTCACACAGCTAATAGATGGCAAAGTAGGAACAAGTAGTGCTCAAATCCTTTCCTCTTTTCACCTGTCCCCATTGTCTCCCTACAAGATGCTAGAAGCTGTGGTTAGTAAGGTGCATGACTGTACCAGGAACAGGAACTACATCATTAGGAGTTCCCTCTAGGCTAGAATCCCCAAACAACTTTGCTATGCCCGGTTCTTCCATTGCATCCTTAAATTTAACAAATCCAGGTGAAAGGTGCCATGAACAACTCACCTCAAAAGTTGGTTAGCCTACCTGTCATAGCGAAGAAAGTGACTGCTTTCTGGGACCAGGTCTAATTTTCTCTTTTCATCAGCCATGTACATGTCTACATCTGAGAGGCAGCATCTGAATTGTCCTGTTTTCTACCTGCCACCTCCTTTCCAAGCTCACTTTGTTCAGAGGGTCAGCCCTGCCTGAGAAATAGAAAAGACAGGTCAGCCCTGTGGGTCAGATCTTGTCTGTTTGCCAATTCCCTTCTCGGAGGGACAAAACTCAACACTTCTGCTACAATGTTATTCCTGCACAACCCAGGGCTCATGAGACATCACCTGGCAAAGATCAGAGGCCTTTGCCTCAACATGAGAGAGGGAAGCATGCCCAACATGAGGACAAATGGTGAATGTCACTTGCCTAAGGCACAGCCTCTGGGACCTGGGTCTGTGACCAGCTGTGCTGACAGACTGCTTATTCAACACTTGTCATAGCTTTGTCACCTTGTCCCCTATACTTTAAGATCCCTCAATACCTAATACCAACTGGTATTGCTCCATTTCTGGCCACTCTCTGAGCCCCACTGGCCCATCTACAGGAAATTGTTATTATTGTTGTTGTTAGGGGCTGTCAGCTCAGTTCTAACTCATAGCGACCCTGTGTACAACAGAATGAAACACTATCTGGTCATGTGACATCATAACATTTGTTGTTACACTTGAGTGCATTACTGCTGTCTATCCATCTCAATGGGGGTTTTTCTTTTTTTTATGACCCTGGGCTCTACCGAAATATAACGTCCTTCTCCAGGGACTGGTCCCTCCTGATATGTCTGAAATATGAGAGCATTCTGGCTGTACTTCTTCCAAAACAGATTGATTTGTTCTATTGCAACTTAAGGCCTGAATTTTTTCTTTAATTCTTTCATCTTGATAAATGCTAAACATGCTCTTCCCATTTGCGTTTTTAATTCCAGATCTTTGCACATTTCATTATTAATACTTTTCTTTGTCTTCATGAGCTGCCCTTTGAAATTTTCTAATCGGCTTTTACATCATCATTTCTTCTAGTCTCTGTATCTTGTCTACATTGAAGAGCAAGTTTCAGGATCTCTTTGGACATCCATTTGGACTTTTCTTTCTTTCCTGTCTTTTTAATGACCTTTTGCTGTCTTCCTGTATGATGCCCTTAATGCCATCTACAATTCTCTGGTCTCTGTCATTAGTGACTCTAATGCATCAAATTTATTCTTGAGATGGTCTTAAAAATCATGTGGCATACATTCAAGGTAATATTTTGACTGTCATGAGACTTGTTTTAATTTTCTTCAGATTCAGCCTCAAATTGCATATGAGCAATTTATGTTCTGTTCCACAGTTGTCTCCTGGCCTTGTTTTGACTGATGATAATGAACCATATGTAGTCTGTGTATTCCACCTGGTGAGGTTCACATGCATAGTCACCATTTGTATAGTTGATTAAAGGTATTTGCAATGAATAAGTCGTTGGACTTGCAAACTCTATTAAGTGATCGCCAACATTGTTTCTGTCACTAAAACCATATTTTCCAACTACTGCTGTTCCTCTTTGTTTCCAACATTCACATTCTAATTACCAGTATTTATCAATACATCTTTATTGGTAGACTGAAGAAATTGATAGAATTTTTAACTTTCATCATCTTTAGTAGTTGGTGTGTAAATCTGAATTATAGTCATATTAATTGGTCTTCTTTATAGATATATGGATATAATACTATTACAGACAGCATTGTACTTCAAAATAGATCTTGAAATATTTCTTTTAATTATGAATGTAACATCATTCTTCTTCAGTTTGTCATTCTAGGCAATACCAGGCTCACTAATGCTTAGGGTATTGATCTTTATGTATTCCATTTCATTTTCAACAACATCCAATTTTCCTAGATTTATACTTTCTATAGTTCCACATTCTGATTATTAATGGATGTTTGCAGCTGTTTCTTCTCATTTTGAGTTGTGCCCCATAAGCAAGTGAAGGTCCTGAAAGCTTTACTCCATCCACATCATTAAAGTCAATTCTACTTGGAATTTCTTAGTTTATTTTGAGCATCTTCCAATCTCAGGGTCTCATTTTCTGGCATTATATCAGTGTGTATGTGTGCTCATGTGTGTTTTACTGGCAGTTTCCATAACTTTTATTATTAGTAGCAAATCTTACTCACTACTTAGTTTGTGCCTGCTAGTGTTCTATCCTTCAATTCGTATACATGTGTTGTTGGTAAGTTATGTCGTCGATTCTGATCTGTAGCAATCCTGTATAGTGTTTCCTAGAAGCAGTTGGTGAACTTGAACCGCCAACCTTGCAGTTCAAAGCAACTTTGAAGTCCAACACATTAACCCACAGTGCCACACAATATAACTCACTTAATCCCTGTAAAATAGATACTAATAGCATCTACAATTAACTAATGAAATACTAAGGCACAGAGAGGCTGAATAAATGTGCTCAAGATCACAAAGCTAGCAAGAATTGGAACTCCTACTTGAAGTAGGATCTTAGTGAATACCAAGCCTGTGATCTTAATTTTCACATTTCATATTAAAGAGCCAGACCCACAAAGGTTAAAAGCAAACACAAAAAGATGTTGAAAAAGAGGGAAAGAACCTTAATTGGGCCAAAATGCAAGAAAAGGGGCATTAAAGAAATTAACATCAGCAAAGGAGCTCTGGTAGCGTAGTGGTTACGAATCGGGCTGCGAACCTTAAGGTCAGTGGTTCGAAACTACCAGCTGCTCCACGGGAGAAAGATGAGGCTTTCTACTCCCGTAAGGATTTACACCCTCGGAAACCCTGTTCAGGGTCGCTATGGGTCGGAACCAACTCAACGGCACTTAACAACAACAACAACAAGGAGCTTTTAAGTTATGGTGTTGCAGGAGAATATTGAAAGTGCCATGGGCTACCAAAAGAACAAACAGATCTGTGTTGGAAGAAGTGCAGCCAGAGTGCTCCTTGGAGGCCAGGATAGCCAAACTTCATTTCTCATACTTTGGACATATTGTCAGGAAGGACCAGTTACTGGAGAAGTATACCATGTTTGGTAAGGTGGAGGGTCAGAGAAAAGCGAGATGGATTGGCAAAGTGGCAGCATCAATGGGCTCAAGCATGGCAACAATTGTAAGATTGGCCCAGGACCGGGCAGTGTTTCAGTCTGTTGTACATAGGGTTACTATGAGTTGGTACTGACTTGATGGCACCTAATAACAACAAAAAGGACCATTGGTAGCATAGTGGTTATGAGTAGGGCTATTAACCTCAAGGTCAGGAGTTTAAACTACCAGTAGTTCTGCAGGAGAAAGATAAGGCTTTCTGCTCCCATAAAGATTTACAACCTCGAAAATCCTATACAGCATCACTGTGAGTCAGAACCGACTCCATGACACACCACCACCACCACCACCATGGAGTCAGAAGCATTCTACTTTCAGGTCTTGTCACACATTCTTCCACATACTCCCCATAAGAACACTTTGGAGCAGATCTCAGAAGCCCCATATTATAGAGGAGATAAGTGTGGCTCAGTGAGGTTCAGTAAAGTGTCCACAGTTACAGTCTAGTACATGTGGTCCTGGGATTCAAATAGAATTGATGCTGTGTGAGGGGTGACACTTAATTATCCACAGACTTATCCAATGTAGGTAGGGGTTAGGGTGTGAGAAGAGATCCCTTGCTCCTCTTTGTACTCCCCATATTCCTCTTTCCTCTCCCATCACCTTCCTCCCTGGCTCCACTCACCACACTTATCCCTCTTCACTTGCTGGGGATAAAGTTAGGAAAACAAAAATGAAATGAACACCGCTCTGCCAACCCATCCCTGGAGACACTGACTTACACGGCTCTGATGCTGTTGATGATGTTCTATCGATTTCCCCTCTAATTGCTGCAGCTGGATCTATATTCATTTTCTGTTTCAAACTTCTCTTTTGTTGGTTCAATCAGCTAAATGAAGGGCCCATTTCTCTCTGCTTCTGTCCTGAAAAGCCAAAGAACTTTCAAATGAAGAGCTCCCTTTAGAAGTCAGTGAGGTCAGCAGACTGGGGACAAATAGGGTCAGAACTCGGTGACCTCTTTTGAAGTCTTGCCAAAGAAGGCCTGAACAGAAAGGTCTAGGGGGAAAGAAAGGCAAGAAACACAAACATTCCACCTTGAATTCACAGATCAGGAATCCCTTTGTTCATTCAACACTTTTGTTTAACACTTACCATGGACTGAATCCTATGGGAGGATCTAGAAATATTCAATGTGAGTGGGGAGAAAGTATTAGTCAAATAATCACATAGACATGAAATTTGTAGAGTGAATAAAATGTCCAGTTACTACATCCACAGGAAGGAATCTCAAGGAGGAAATCAAAATTGGCTCAAGCAAGATTTAATTGTCCATTTGTTGGCTCATGGCTCAGCAAGCTTTCTGTTCAGTTCCACTCAAGCTAAGAAACACAATGAGGAAGATATCCAATATGCACAAGCTTTGGTGTCTTTCTTCTAGCGGAGTACCACATAGAGAGGAGATGGGGACAGACACACAGAAGTAGGTAATATAACAAAAGTATAATCTGAATTTCATGGGTGGTTGTAAAGGCAGAGATTATATCTGGCAAGGGGACTGTGGGAAGACTTGTCTGTTCATTCCCAAAAGACAGAATTTAAGCAGAGCCTTGAAGACAGCAAAATCTTGACAGTCCTACTGCATATTCTGGGTGCTCAGTTTATCAATAAATGCTATGGGATCACAAAGCAGGAGAAGGAGACATCTAAAATGACACAGACTTCACAGAGAAGCAGTACTGGAAACATTGCGGGGAAGCCAGATGCCGCAGCCATTGAACCTGCTTTCTCAGGTCCACAGGTGGAGCATGGCACATTCAATAGTAACCTTCTTCCTTTGTGAATATTTGGGTAACCCTAACATTTGGTGCATACCCTGGAATGTTCATTCTTTATTCATGAGACATTTCAGGCTTCTCAGTCACCACTATTATAATCTGACACATTATCTTTCCAGTTTTCAGCCCATCTCCAAATACTAGACTTCACTTAATGATTCTTCATCTACACCTTTACTCTCCAGGCCAGATGAGTGTACTAGGTACATAGGCACATTGTTATTGTTGTTGTTAGGTGCCATTGCGTCGGCACCGACTCATAGTGACCCTATGCATAGCAGAATTAAACAATGTCTGATACTGGGCCAAACTCGCTACTGTTACCACACTTGAGTCCATCAATGCTGTCACCTAGCCAATCCATCTCGTTGGGGATCTTCCTCTTTTTCTCTGACCCTCCATCTTACCTAGCATGCTATCCTTCTCCAG
>NW_006408624.1:302029-308476 GCF_000296735.1 Chrysochloris asiatica | reverse complement strand
AGATGATCTCTAAATTCAGTTGGGATATATTCAAGGTCATATTTTGACTATCGTAGACTTGTTTTCATTTTCTTCAGTTTCAGTTTGAATTTGTATATGAATAATTGATGATCTGTTCCACAGTCTGCCCCTGGCCTTGTTTTCACTGATGATATGGAGCTTTTTCATTGTCTCTTTCCACAGATGTAGTCAATTTGATTTCTATATGTTCCATCTGGTGAGGTCCATGTGTACAGTCGTCTCTTATGCTGTCTAAAGAAGGTATTTGAAATGAACAAATCATTGGTTTTGCAGAATTCTATCTTGTGTTCTCCAGCATAATTTCTATCAGCAAGGCCATATTTTCCAACTACTGGTCCTTCCTCTTTGCTCCCAACCTTTGCATTCCAATAACCAGTAATGAGCAATACATCTTGATTGCATGTTTGATCGATTTCAAATTGAAGAAGTTGGTAGAATTCTTCTATTTCATCCTCACTGGCTTTAGTGTTTGAGGCATACATTTGAATAATAGTGGTATTAACTGGGCTTCCCTGTAGGCACATGGATATTATATCACATGCAGCATTATACCTCATGACTGATCTGGTTATGTTCTTTTTGACGTGAATGCAACACCATTCCTTTTCAATTTGTCATTCCTGGCAGAGTAAACTATGTGGTTGTCAGATTCAAAATTGCCAATACCAGTCCATTTCAGCTTACTAATGCCTAAGATATCGATGTTGATGGTTTCCATTTCATTTTTGAC
Source organism: Chrysochloris asiatica (assembly GCF_000296735.1). Taxonomy (NCBI): domain Eukaryota; kingdom Metazoa; phylum Chordata; class Mammalia; order Afrosoricida; family Chrysochloridae; genus Chrysochloris; species Chrysochloris asiatica. The sequence goes on along the minus strand of NW_006408624.1, from coordinate 307,725 downwards.
AACTTCCAATTTTCCCAGATTCATACTTCGTACATTCCATGTTCCAATTTCAATGGATGTTTACAGCTGTTTCTCTTCATTTTGAGTTGTTTCCCATCAGCAAATGAAGGTTCTGTGGGCTTTTCTCCCAGGAGCTTAACTCCATTCACATCATCATGGTCAACTCTACTTTGAGGAGGCATCTCTTCACCAGTAGCGTTTTGAGTGCCGTCCAACCTGAGGGGCTTATTTTCTGGCACTGTATCTGACAGTGGTTCTCTGCTATTCAATTTTGTTAATCCTTTCAAAGAACCAGTTTCTTGTCCTGTTGACTCTTTCTATAGTTTTTCTGTTTTCTATCTCATTTATTTCTGCTCTAATCTTTGTGGCTGTAGGTTCCCTCTGCTGGTCTATTTCTAGTTGTTGTAGATGTTGTGTTAATGTGTTAATTTTGTTCTTTTTTCTTTTTGGATGTGTGCATTTATTACAATAAAATGTCCTCTCGGCACCACTTTCACCGTGGTCCAAATATTTTGGTATGTTGTGTTTTCATTCTCGTTTGTTTCTAGGAACTTTGTGAGTTCACGTTTTATTTCTGCTACTACACAGCTGCTTTTCAGCAGGCTGTTATTCAGTTTCCATTTATTTGACTTTATTTCCTTGGTCTTCCTATTGTTGATTTCTAATTTTATAGCATTGTGGTCTGAGATGATGCTTTGTAGCATTTTGATATTTGTAAATTTATGGAGGTTTGTTTTGAGGCCTCAGATATGGTCTATTCTGGAGAATGTTCCATGTGCACTGGAAAAGAATGTGTATTGTGTTGTTGTGGATTGAGTGCTCTGTACACATCTATGAAGTCCAGTTGGCTGATGGTGTTGTTTAGTTCCTCTGTGTCTATGTCAAATTTCTTTCTGGTTGTTCTATTCATTTTTGAAAGTGTGTATTAAAATCGCCCACTATTATTATAGAGTCATCTATTTCTTTCTTCAAATCTATTAGAGTTTCCTTTATATATTTTGGATCTTTTTCATTAGGAGCATAGATATTTATAATGGTTATGTCATCTTGTCCAATTGTCCCTTTAAACATGAGATAATGTTCATCTTTATCTATTACTCTAGTTTTTCCCTTAAAGTTTATTTTATGAGATTAGTACTGCCACTCCTGTTTATTATTATTATTATTATTATTATTGCAATTAGCTTGGAATATTTTTTTTCCATCCTTTGACTTTTAATCTGTTTTTGTCTCTGTGTGTAAGATGTATTTCTTGCAGACAGCATATTGAAGGATCTTGTTTTCTTATCCATTCTGCCACCCTCTGTCTCTTAGCTGGTGCATTAAATCTGTTTACATTCAGTGTTATTACTGATAAGTATGGATTAATTGCTGCCATTATGTTTGTTTGTTTTTTGTGGTGCTGCTGCTTTCTTTGTTCTGCATGTCTTCCTGTGATGAGTTCATGGATTTTGGTGTTCTTTCTTGTCAGTTTCCTCATATTTTAAAGTTTCCACATTGTTTTGGGATTTTCATTTTCTTGGTATGTTGTGAAGTGTTCATTTTCTTTGAGGTTATCTTATATTCCATTAACTTGCCCCTCCATTTAGTGCAGTCTGTTTCATCCTGTAATCTACCTAAACTTCTCATAATCTGGAACTGTTCCTACATGTTTACCTTCTTTCACATTGTAATTGTTTTAATCATAGACTGACCTCCCAGATTCTCTGAGTTTGTTCTTATAGTTTTGTTCTGTTCTTGACTATTCCATCTGTCAATTTAGTTCTGGGAGTTGCTGCCATGTATGTCAATCTCTTTTTGTTGTCTGTTCTTTTCTTTTTGGTTCTCAGTCCATAGAACTCCCTTTATGATGTTTTGTAGTGCAGGGTTGTCTTTGGCAAAATCCCTTAGCTTCTGTTTATCTTGGAATGTTTTGATTACACCGCTGTATTTGATTGATAGCTTTGCTGGATAAAGGATAAAGAGTCTATTTTTAAACATTCCTATTTAGTACCCAAAACTTTCCACCCATCATAGCCCTGCTTCTTCTTTTTCATTGCTGTTTCTTAAAAAAACAAAACAAAACAAAACAAAACCTTTATTTATATTTCAAGTCTTTGCCTTTAATGGTATTAGACATATTTCTTAGAACTAAACTGTGAGCTCAATATTATTATCACTTCCATTTGCTGAGATATAAACTGTGGACCAGAGAGATGAATGACTTGCCTAAAGTCTATCACCCATAGCTGCCAAGCTGTGATTCAAGTTCATGACTATCTATGAGCTAAAACCCTGTACATTTTCCTCTACATTAAGACACCTCTGTGAGACAAGCTCATAACCTCTAAGCATTTCTGATCTTGTTGATACAAAGAAATTAAGATATACTAGACATACTATATAAGTAGAATTGATTAAGTGTTTGGGGATGGGGTTAGAACATGTTGGTTCAGATACCAGTTCTTCCTTTTTTTATTTGAATAATCTTGTTCAAATGACTTACCCTCTAATTTGAATTTCAGTAAAATGGAGTTGCAAATGTAATTACGCAATTGAAGAATTCTACCACTTCTGTAGTTTCAAATTGATGAAATGTGTAACCAAGATGCACTGATAATTACTGGTGATTGGAATGTGAAAGCTGAACACAAAGAGGATCAATAGTTGGAAAATATGGTCTTGATGATAAAAACAAGGCTGGAGATTGCATGATATAACTTGTAAGACCAATGACTTAGGCTTTGCAAATGCCATTTTTCCAATAATATAAACAGAGAGTATGCTGATGGACTTCAACAGATGGAATACGCAGGAATCAAATTGGCTACATCTCTGGGAAGGAGCTCTTGTAGCGTAGTGGTTACGAGTTGGGCTGCTAACCTCATGGTCAGCAGTTCAAAACTACCAGCTGTCCCATGGCAGAAAGATGATGTTTTCTACTCCTGTAAAGATTTACTGCCACGGAAACCCTGTACAGGGTCGCTATGGATCGGAGCTGACTCGACGGCACTCAACAACAACAACTGGGAAGAGCCCATGGAAAATCTGAATATCATCAGCCAAAACAAGGCCAAGAGTTGACTGTGGAACAGGCCATCAATTGTTCATATATAAATTCAGGTTGAAGATGAAGAACATTAAACTTAAAAAGACAAGAAGGAAAGAAAAGACCAAAGTGGATGTCATTAGAGACTCAACCTGGCTCTTGAATGTAGAATAACTGAAGTAAATGAAAGAAGTGATGAAGTAAAAGAATGAATAGAAAAATTCAAAGGGCAGATGGGACAAGAATGTACTGAATTAGGGGGACTCCTGGCACTCCCCTGACCAGACAGCACAGGTACGCAGGCTCCAGAGAAAGCGGGGGGTGATATCACACAGGGGAGGCCCCCGTCTGGTAGACAGACAGCCTTTGAGCCAACATAAGACTATAGGCTTAAACATATTGAACATGCTTTTTTAAAAGATCAAACTGCTGAAGAATTACAGGCATTTTGAGCTTTCGCCTGCCTGCACTCAGCTCCCACTCAGGCGATGTCCTCTGCCCCCTGCAGAGCTTGGAGTGTGGGGGCTGGAGCGGACTATTCAGAAAGCGGGTGCTCCCAGAGGAGGAGAGTGAGCAAGGCCACAGGAGCTAACATAGCCCTTCCCAGGGGGGGCCTCATTGCCATAGTAGGCGTTATCAACATGGATATCAGGCAATTCGCAGTGCCCATGGTACAGAGAAACAGAGAGAAGCATTTTTGATGTCATCAGACACAGACACGGCACCTGTCTGCAGCCACTACCCCCCTCCCTCCACTGCCTTGGCCTAGGCCAGCCCTCTGCCCAACCTCCAAGGCTCAGGCCCACCCAAGGCCTAGGCCTGCCCAGGAAGACCCAGGCCAGCCCCCCGACCCAGGCCTGCCCAAGGTGAGACGCTTTTGGGTTGCTTTTTACCACCAGTAACAGAGGAGTCCCACTGTGGCTCTGTGGGTTAATGCGCCACACTGCAAAGCCTTTTGAACTGCAGGGTCAGTGGTTCGAGCTCACCAGCTGCTCCTTAGAAATCCTATAATGGGTCGCTGAGGGTCACAGTTGACTCAACCGCACTTAACAACAAGGAGAGGAGAGCAGAAGAGACTGAAAGAGAGTTAGGACATTAAAGACTTACTTATATTAAGCTACAGATTTTTTCATTTTTCCTCTTTCTTCTGCTCCTCCCCTCCCTTTTTTTTTGTAATTAGAGACTGCTGTATTCAATCTTGTTTTTGCTGGTGCTGCATTTATTCTTACTTTTTTCGTCAGATTTTTTTTTGGTGTTGTTGTTGTTTTTGTTTTGCTTTTTCTTGTCTTTTTCCTCTTTCTCTCATTATCACTTTTGTTGTTGATTTTGATTTTGGTTTTGTTTTCTACCCGACTAGAGTTGTTTGGCTGTTACATAGCCTCCTTTCTGCTATCAGAGGACTCTTTGTCTCCCTACATTACACAAAAAGAGTCAGCAACTATAGCCAAGCTACAATAACACTTTATAAAACAGCAAAACCCAGGCAAGAATCAATACCAGCTGCCATATACCAGGGAAACATGCAATAACTGTGAAAGTTACTCTGAGTTAAGCAATAAGAAGAGTGAAAAGGGAAGACCACATCCTGATCACATCTTCCTGGAAGCAATCAGAAAACATAAAAAAAATACAAAAATACATACTCAATTAAGTATTAGGGTCACAGATAAACATTAAACATGTCCAAGAATCAAAAGAAGATGAATATCAGCACATGTCCATAAAAAAGATAAAATATCTGAGACAAATGAACTAGAAGTAGACCTGGACTCCATGCTGGAAGGAGGGCAGGCCTTGGAAATTCCTGAGAAAGAATTCAGAAAAATGATTATAAAATGTTTCAAAACACTTTACAATGGAGTTGAGAAAAATAAGGAAGAAGTTAGGAAAGCACTACAGGAGCAAGCAAACAAGATGGATACAGCATTCGTAATAATCCAAAACCTACAGAAAGAGGTCCAAACGATCAATAACAAAATAACAGAAATAGAAAATTCTCTGAAAGGGCAGAGGAGTAGTATAGATGAGATGGAAGGAAGAATCAGTGAGCTGGAAGACAAGTTTCTCAATACCACTAAGATAGAAGAACAAACACAAGAAAGGATAAAAAATTCAGAGGAAGGTCTAAGATTCATGTTGGAAAACATGAAGAGGAATAACCTAAGCATTATTGGCATACTAGAACAAAAAGAATCACACAAGTCCACAGAGGAAATAGTCGAAGAACTACTGGAAGAAAATTTCTCTAACATCCTCAAGGGCAAAAAGATAAACATACAAGAAACTCAATGAACTCCAGGAAGGGTAGACCCCAAGAGAAAATCACCAAGACATATCATAGTCAAGCTCTCCAAACTCAAAAATAAGGAGACGCTTCTGAAAGCAGCAAGAGAAAACAGAAGGGTCACATACAAAGGCAAGCAAGTCAGACTAAGCTCAGATTTCTCAGCAGGAACCCTGTAAGCAAGAAGGCAATGGGGAGACATATATAAAACCCTGAAAGAAAAAAAATGCCAACCAAGAATCCTTGATCCAGCAAAGCCATCAATCAAATGTAATGGTGTAATCAAAACATTCCAGGATAAACAGAAGCTATGGAACTTTACCAAAGCCAACCCTGCGCTATACAAAACATCCTAAAGGAAGTTTTGTGGACTGAGAACCAACA
>NW_006408624.1:298220-298681 GCF_000296735.1 Chrysochloris asiatica | reverse complement strand
CAGAACTGGAAAATGATATGCAAAAGACTGAAACAAGATCTTCACCTCACACCTTATACAAAAACCAACTCAACATGGCTTAAGGACTTAAATGTGAATCCCAGAATTATGAATGTCATCAATGAAAAACTCGGGACAAATGTGAAGGCACTAATGATGGAATACATGGACTACAAAACATTTTAAAAACCACACAAACAAAAATATATAAAATAGATGAGTGGGACATAATAAAATTAAAAACTTGTGTACATCAAAAGATTCACCAGAAGAGTAAAAAGGGATCCCACAGAATGGGAAAAAAATCTTTTGCAATGACATGTCAGACAAGGGACTCATTTCTAAAATATACAGGAAGCTACAACAACCTCTACAAGAAAAAGACAAATAACCCAATTAAAAAGTGGGCACAGGATATGAACAGACACTTCACTAAGGAAGAGATCCGGGCAGCCAACAAA
>NW_006408624.1:288486-295905 GCF_000296735.1 Chrysochloris asiatica | reverse complement strand
GGAAGGAGGGGGGAGTATAGGGGGTGGGTTTGTAGAGTATACCCTTTGGTCAGTTGATGATGCATGGAGGGGATTGGAACCATGGCAATGAAATGATATACGATGGAATGAATGTAAAACTAAAGTTCTCTCATGTAAACTATCATATAATTCACAATAAAACATTAAAAAAAAAAATCAAAGGCAGCTCAAGAAGGCAAAGTATTATAATGAGATGTGCAATGAAATGGAATTAGAAAGCCAGAAGGGAAGAACATATTCATTTCTTAAGCTAAAAGAACGTAACACAAAATGCAAGCTTAGGGTTGCATTATTGAAGTATTCAATGGGCAAAATATTAAATGATGCAGGAAGCATCAAAAGAAGATGAAAGAACTAGAGTTGCTGTACCAAAAAGAATTGATTGGCATTCAACCATTTCAAGAGGTACCATATGAACAAGAAACGATGATATTGAAGTTAAAAGTTCAAGCTGCACTGAAGGCATTAGCAAAAATACAAGACTCCCAGAATTGATGGAATACTGACTAAGGTATCTTGACAAACAGATGCAATACTGGAAGCACTCATTAGTCTATACCAAGAAATTTGGAAGACAGCTACATGGCCAACCAATTGGAAGAGATCCATATTTGTGCTCATTCCAAAGGAAGGTGGCCCAAAAGAATGCAGAAATTACTTTAAAACATCATTAATATCACATGCAAGTAAAATTTTGCTCAACATAATTAAAAAATGGTTGCAGCAGTACATTTATAGGGGGCTTCCAGAAATTCAAGCCAGAAGAAATTGTGGAATGAGTGATGTCATTGTTAAATTAAAGTCAGATAGATCTTGACTGTAAACAGAAAATACTAGAAAATTTTTACTTGTACTTTGCTGATTATGCAAAGGCTTTCAAGTGTGTGGATTATAACAAACTATGGACAGCATTGTGAAGAAAGAGAATTCCATAACACCTAATTGTGCTCATGCAGAAACTGTACATAGACAATAGTAAGAATAAAACTAAGGGATACTGCATGGTTTAACATCAGGGAAGGCGTACTTCAGGATTGTATCCTTTCACTTTACTTATTCAATTTGTATCCTGAGCAAATAATCAGGGGAGCTGAATTATATGAAGAATAACATGGCATCAGGAATCATTAACAACCTGTGACATGCAGATGACACAACCTTGTTTGTTGAAAGTGGAGAGAATTTGAAGCATGTATTAATGACAATCAAAGAACACAGCCTTCAGTACTAATTACAGCTCAATGTAAAGAAAACACAAATCCTCACAATTGGACCAGTAAACAACATCATGATAAACAGAGAAAATATTGACATCAAGGATTCCATTTTGCCTGGATCCACAATCAATGCTCATGGAAGCAGCTTTCAAAGAATCAGATGATATACTGAATTGGGTAACTCTGCTGCACAAGACCTTTTTAAAGTGTTAAAAAGCAATGATGTCACTTTGAGGACTAAGGTGAGCCTATCTCAAGCCATGGTATTTTCAATGGTCTCATATGCATGCAAAAGTTAGGAAAATTAATTAAGAAGATGAGAGAACAGTTCATCAGTCTTTTCGGGGGATGGATTCAAATAATTCAAACTGATGCCTTTGATTTATGGTAGTGGCAAAGATAATTGAGTATGTCATGGCTTGCCAGAAGAACAAACTAATCTATCCTGGAAGAAGTACGACCAGAATGTTCTTTAGTAGCAAAGATGGTGAGACTCATGTAATTTGGGAGTGTTATCAGGAGAAGTACATCCTGCTTGGTAAGGTAGTTTCCTCTGTTGAAAAGAAGGAAAACCTTTAACAAGATGTATTGCCACAGAGGCTGCAACAATGGGCTTGAACAAAACAATTGTGATGGTGGGGCAGGCCTGGGCAGTGTTTCTGTTGTGCATAGGGTCACTATGAATTGGATCGGACTCAAAGTTGGTTCCTAACAACAGCAACAATAGTACTAAGTCAGGGTTGTTGTGATGCCAAGTGAGATAATGTGGTTAGTAAGGGTTCAATAAACAGTAATCATTACTAGTATTATTATAGATTTTTTTTTAAAGTCACTATCTAATCAAGGGTTCAATAGTGTGATTCAGACTCAGTGCTAAGGATTCTAGGAGTGGAGGATGGGAGGAAGAAGCACTCGGGGATCTGAGCTTTCTGCAGGCTTCAAATGAATTGCTGCACAATTAAGCTTCCAAGAAATTTAGAGTGTTAAAGAAATTTCAAGCATGCATTTCTAGAGTAATAGGGCTCAGGAATAGGGGTCGATAAACCTCTGAACATGAGAAAGAGATTCTGTTTAGGGGAATATAAATATAATCTCTTTTTTGCTTCTACAACCTTGAACTGGAGCTGTCTCCAACATTGCATAGATTAAATATCACCATGCTTTGTAAATGCATAGCGCAATCCTACAGTTGATGCTCAATAAATAATTATGATTATTATTGTGATGATGATGATTATTATCATTCTACTCCTATAAGGTGGCACATTAATGTGGGAGACCATAATAAGGCAGTTATCTTTAAAGAGTCTTATTTTATAATTTGTTGATCTTCGCTCCTAACTTTTAAGAGAACCCCATTTAGGAGCAGGAGTCCTGGTGTGGTGCTCTAGGATAAACACAGAACTGGTCACCACAAGGCTGGTGGTTCAAATCCACCAGCCAGTCCTCAGAAACCCTATATAGGGGCACTATGAGTCAGAACCAGCTCAACAACATTTACCACCAACAACAACACTCAGGAACAAAGCAACTCCTAAATATCATGAGTTTGTAAGTAAGAAATGTATTGTTCCAAAATTTGAGGTACTCACAGTTTAGAAAGGGAAGCAGATATGGTTACATGACAACATGTATTGAGTTCTGTAGTGTAGTGAATTACTTAATGTCTCCTTTAACCACAGTCTTTGTAAACTCCCACCAAACCACCGTATCCTGCTAAGTCTAGGTAAGAGAGTGGTGGAAGCAACTCATGTATCACATGATTCGCTTGTGAGTGATTGTTGACAGAATTGTGATTACAGACACTTGGAAATCTCATGAGGGGATTGGTCAACATTATCATCCTGTTGGGTTTTAAATAAGCCAGCTCAGAAGCAGGATGGGAATTTCACTATCATCAAAGAAGAGTCAGGAGTGGAATGCATTCCTAGGGCCCAGAGATCCTTGCACACCGAACCTCCTCAACCTAGGGACAGAGACTGTCATTGGAGGAGTGGCAGAGGAGCAGATGCATCAGAACCAAGCACCAGAGCACAAAAGGACAACGGACTGCCCCAGCTCACAGAGCAAGTCAACCTGAGTGGCTTTGGGCAGGAGACTTATAGCATGGGGTGCCTCTAGGCACTTAATTAGGGAAGCTGACCCCTGGAATTAGAGCTGAGTGCCTTCAGACCAAGGCTTATGTGGAATAGGATGTCCTGTGATCATTTGTCAGAAACTGACCCCTGGAACTAGAGCTGAGTGCCTTCAGACCAAGGCTTATGTGGAATAGGATGTCCTGTGATCATTTGTCAGAAACTGACCCCTGGAACTAGAGCTGAGTGCCTTCAGACCAAGGCTTATGTGGAATAGGATGTCCTGTGATCATTTGTCAGCAGCCCTAAGAATTTTGTTATATTGACCAGGCAGAGAGAGGTCTGCCTGTGGGTACGGCTGAGGAGACGCTGTCCTGAATGGAAGAACTGTGTGCTGAACATTTTCTGATTCTGATTCATAACTTGTTAACTTCTCAAATAAACCCAATGACTGTGAGCATTGTCTCTGAGTTGTGTGTGACCATTGAAATGACTTACCAAACCCAGCTGAGAAGTAGAGAGTGCTGTGGGAGGAATGGTTACTGCCACTTTTGCTCTGCAAGTGCCTTGTCCTACACAGCACACTTTACAAACCTCAATTTCTTTAACCTCAAAATGAGCACACCCAGAAACTTCAGTGACCAGCTGCACATATTATAGAAGATGTTGGAAACCATTCAGAAAACAACCAGGGTCCCTCTGATTGGCTGTTTCCTGTATTGTGAAAGGTGCTGTTGGTTAATGCATTGGACTGCAAAGTTAGTTTGAACCTCTAGGTCAGCAGTTCAAGTTCACCAGCCGCTCCTCAGAAACCCTGATACCAGGCTGCTATGTTTCAGAACCAACTTGATGGCACTTAACAACAACAACAATATTGTGAAATTATGTGGGAGGGGTAAGTGGCACAATAGACTGACAGCTAGAGTTTGGGATAGAAGAGTTGTGTCCAGTGAATCCACAGACACTGGAGAAGGATGGGGAAATACGGGAACTAATGAGTAAGTGAATGAGTGGGAGGAAAGGGATGTGAAGGGGACCATCTCAACCTGGGGAGATGAATATTGGATCCTATAGGGATGCCAGCTAATTCTGCCTAAAGGCTAAAACTAGATATGGCTTTCTTTACTCTACACCATTCTCCTACCTCTACCCCAACGAGAGTCTGCATGATACAGAAGCTAATTTCAGTGGTTGGTACAATATTCAAAGCTTGCCTAATTCCCTATTTTTCACCTAAGTGTGCTTTGTAAGCAACCAGATTCAGAAATTAGTGTGCCAGAGATAAGCCTTGGATAGAAAAGTCCCAGTCTCCCCACAAGGTATTACTTCTTCCCTCAGTCCCATCCCAGGGTGTAGGACTAGGGTCCTGATTCACATTTCCATGATTTCTGGTTCCTGCTTTAATGACAAAATGCACTGGAGTGGGACCCTGTTCCCATCTACCTCTTTGTATATTTTCTTCTCTATGTGACACCTCTCTACCTTGAAATACTTGATTCAAAGTGGCATATTTACAGGGCCACCTACACCTATTACAGGAGCTCTGGTAGAGTAGTGGTAACGAATCGGGCTGCGAACCTTAAGGTCAGCAGTTCGAAACTACCAGCTGCTCTGTGGGAGAAAGATGAGGCTTTCTACTCCCGTAAAGATTTACACCCTCGGAAACCCTATACAGGGTTGCTATGGGTCAGAGCCGACGATGGCACATAACAACAACAACAACAACACCTATTACACCTTTGCTTTCTGTAATTACAAAGGAACATGCTTCTTGGGGCTTACTTCAAGTCTGCCTGCTGTAGGATAGATGCTTTAGATGGCTCTTCAACCTCAGATACTTCCACTTAACTGTTAAAGGTCTGTAAATTTGGCCATCAGAGTTCATTCAGGTTAAGGATGTTTTTAAAGTGCAAATTGCTGAGAAGGGTAACCCACTATCAGAATTCCAGCCAAGTCTCAAGAGAAGGAATTTCTTTATGGGGGAATTTCTTTATGGGGTCGTATATGACAAAGTCAGTGATCAGAATTCTGGAGGGTAGCCAGAGCAAAGTTAGTTGATACTTCATAAGAAGACCAGTACCATGGAGTGTAGTAATTTTAGGGAGTTCTTAGATCTGTTCCTCTTTCTGGAGGCAAAATTGCCTTCAGTTCAGCAATTCCTCTGAGATGAGTTCTCTAGCAGACCCTGTTAACCAGTGAGACTTTTCATCTCTAGCTTTTCATCTCTAAAGGTAGAGTTCAGTCCTCTGGCCAGCATTAGAACTTGGCTTAGTATTTGGAACCTAAAGACACAAGCCCTCCTGCATTTATCTGAATGATAATAATGGCAATATGTATGGTAGATTTGATAGTAGTGATGATGATGATGATAGCTAACATTTATTGTAAACTTGCTATGTGCCAGGTGCAATTTCACGCAATCCATATGTGCGAATGAGTAAAAAAGTAATGCTACAAAATCATAGAAACTTTTATTAGAGTAAAATATCAAAATGGGAAGCTTTTGTTTCTCAATATAGCTCCATTTAGGTCTCTATACTTCTGTAGTCAGTGTTTCCATCTCTCTAATGGCAAAATGTATAGACATTTAGCAGATAAGTAGGAGTATTTGGGGCTGAGGAGACATCTAAAATATTCATCTACAGGAGGCTAACTCCAGCTAACCCCCAAGAAGCATGGTCCTTTGTTGTGCATAGGAGCCGATTACATGGCTACTGACAGGAACTGCAACAACAACTGTAACCTTTCCCCAAAGCATTCTGAACTCTTCAATTTCCACCACATCAAAACTGAAGTTTTGGTACACTTGAGGGACTCAAATCGTGTTTCTTTTAAACATTCTTTGAGTTTGGGGAACAACAGGAAAACACAGTGTGGTGGGCAAGATCATTGCTGTAATGTGGATGTAAGTTTTCTCAAGTAAATTCTTATAGTACAGTCCTGCCTACCCTAGAAAAATGAGCAGGTGCATTGCTGTGATGGAAAAAAAAAAAATCCCTTGGCACAACTTTTCCTGGAGTTTTTCTCACCAATGCAGTTTTCAGTTTCCTTAAATGTCTTTGTAATAAGCTGTGTGATCATCCTATGTTCTTTGGACATATTGTTAGGAGAGACCAGTACCTGGAAAAGGACATCATGCTTGGTAAAGTGGAGGGTCAGCATAAAAGAAAAATATACCCAAGGAGATGGCTTGACAGCAGCAATGGGCTTAAACATAACAACAGTTGTGAGGATGGCAAAGGAAAGGGCAGTGTTTTATTTTGTTGTGCACAGGGTCAGTATGAGTCAGAACTGACTTGATAGCACCAAAAAATAGGAGTCCTGGTGTAGCACTGGGGGATGAGCCGGACTGCAAAGTTGGTGGTTCAAGCTCACCAACTGTTCCTCAGAAACCCTATATATGGTCACTATGGATCAGAATCAACTCGACAGCGCTTAACAACAACAGCATTAATTAATTTAATTTACACAAGAAGCCTATGAAGTAGGTACTATTGTGATCCTCATTTCACAGATGAAAAAATTGGTAGCATAGAGAAACAGGTAATCCCTATGGTACTGCACTACACAACTCCACGAGATGTCTGTCATTTTCACTGTTGTTGTTAAGTGCTGGAGAATTGGTTCCAACTCATAGCAACACTGTATAGGGTTACCAAGGAGTAGCTGAACTGTTGACCTTGTGGTTCACAGTCCAGTGCTGATACTACAGCACCACACCAGGAGTCATGGTGACCCTTAGAGACGTATGGAGAGTCCCTGGGTAACACAGTTCACACTACAAGTTTAAAGGTCTGAAGTTCAAACCCACACAAAGGTCTCGGAGACAAGTCTGGCGATCTTCTGAAAGGATGCAGTTTTGAAAACCTTATGGAACATACAGTTCTACTCAGCACACATAGGGTTTCAATGAGTTGGTAATCAACTCAGACTGGGCAACCAGTCTTTAGAGAGGCTAAGTAACTTACCCAAGGTTACAAAGATAATTAGTGATGGCTTCTTGTTATCAAGTGCCAGAGAGTTGGGTTCCAACACATAGCGACCCTGTATAGGGTTTCTGGCTCAAGCAGACTTTGCAATCCAGCACATTAATCATCAACACCACA
>NW_006408624.1:250586-281131 GCF_000296735.1 Chrysochloris asiatica | reverse complement strand
AAAGGAATAAAGGGAAAAAGAAAAAAGAAAAAAATCTGTAGCTTAATATAAATAAGTCTTTAATGTCCTAACTCTCTTTCAGTCCCTTCTGAGCTCCTCTCCTTGTTGATATGCTGTGGAGTTGATCGTGACCCACAGCAACCCATTATAGGGTTTCCAAGGAGCAGCTGGTGAGCTCGCACCACTGACCTTGCAGTTCAAAACCTTTGCAGTCTGGCGCATTAACCCACAGAGCCACAGCAGGACTGCTTTGTTACTGGTGGTAAAAACAACTCAAGGGCTTCTCAGCTTGGGCTGGCCTGCGCCTTGTTGCGTGGGCCTGAGCCTTAAAGGCTGGGCAGAGGGCTGGCCTAGGCTGAGGGAGTGGAGGACAGGGGTAGTGGCTGCAGGCAGATAGCGTCTGTGTCTGATGATGTCAAAAATGTCTCTTTCTGTCTCCCTGTGCCGTGGGAACCATGATTTGCCCTATATCCATGTTGATAATGCCTACCGTGGTAATGAGGGCCCCCTGGGAAGGATTATGTTAGTTCCTGTGGCCTCGCTCACTCTCTGGGAGCGTCCACCCTCTGAACGGGTCTGCTAAAGCCCTGCACTCCAAGCTCTGCAGTGGGCAGAGGCAGTCGCCGGAGCGGGAGCCGAGTGCAGGCAGGCGGAAGCTCAAAATGCCTGTAACTCCTCAGAAGTTTGGTCCTTTAAAAAAGCAAGTTCATAATGTTGAAGCCTAATGTCTTATATTTTCCCAAAGGCTGTCTGTCTACCAGGCAGGGGCCTCCTGTGCAATACCACCACCCCGCTTTCTCCGGAGCCTGGGTACCTGTGCTGCCCAGTCAGGGAAGCGCCTGATGTCCAAAAATCTTAACTCATTTTTTATTTTTATTTTTTTTGTTAGAAATATGTGTCTCTTGGAAACCCTGTGTAGGGTCGTTATGGGTCAGAACTGACTCAATGGCACTTAAAAACAGCAACAGTAGCAAATTCAAACATACCAAGTACTCAGTGTAGAGTCAAAGTTCTTTACTCTTTATCTGCTTTCCTGTGGGTTTATCTGACCCACACAATTCTCCCAATTCCCTTCTGTCACGAAATAGGAAGGGAGTAATGCTAAATTAACTTGATGGAGTTCTGGTATGGCACTGTAGGATAAGCACTGGACTTCTAACCACAAAGTTGGTGGTTCAAACCCACCAGCAACTCCTCAGAAACTCTATACAGTGCTGCTACAAATCAATAGCATTTGACAATAACAGCATATGGAGAAATTGATAAAGGAAGAGACAATAATAAAGCTTGAATTTCATGACAACTTTCTGGCACTTAGGACGGACTTCTTGCATATCTCCTGAATACCGAGATGAGGTGGAGACTGCAATATATACAAATTCCAGGGGTGTATTTAAAATGGCTCTCTGAATAGAATTTTCAGAGCTGTTGAACCTCACCATCTATAAGACTCTTACAAAGAGGAAAAAGCAAGCATTTGTGTATCCAACCATCCTCAGGTGGCTTTGGGTCTTGTTTTATGGACTATTTTATGGACTAATCAGGCTTTTGGCCATAACCATAGTAGCAACAGTAGAGAAATCTCTCACCCCAAGTCATTCAACCCATGATAATTTGTCAGCATTTCCAGATTTTATTGTAAGTAAATAGGATTTTACTATATCCGTCTACAATCAGCTCTTCTGCTTAATTTGTTTTGACATGTCAAGGATGTCTTCCCAAATCAGAACAAAAGCCAGCCATTTTTTCCTAATAGGGTGGGGGTGGGGGTGATTCACTGTGTGCTACAATATGAATCTTTGTCAGCTTCTTAGCTTCTTGTTGATGGATATTTAGATTATTTTCATGGTTTTTGTTTTTGATTTTAGTTCTGTTACAAGAATGCCATTACAAATGTTCTTACTTACATCCTTTCACCTCACACTAATATTTTCATAGAAAGGGAAATGCTGTGTTGAAGGATATGAAACCAGTCAGTTTTTAATGATATAGCCAGATGGCTTCAGAAACAAAGGAGATGCATTTTAATATGATGGTGGAGGTGTAATGGCTTGGAAGTAGTCATGAGAAGCAAGGAGAACGCTGACCTGAGAGTTTGTACCTTGGCAGAAAGAGCAGCCTCACAGTGGGAAGACCACTGAAGCAGTATATTGTCTGGAGAGGGCTCATTCTCAGTTAAGGTGGGAGGTGGAAGGAGTGTTCTGGGAAGAGTCAGAGCATGTGGGGAAGTCTATTTGCTACAGAATGGAAAGGACTGGGAGACTTAGGAGTTGGGAGGCTGGGTTAGGAATGAGGGAACAGAGAGGCAGGTAGGGAAGAGAGGGCAGGAGAAAATAAAGAATGGGGTGGTAGAGGGTCATTCATATGTGAGCTGATCAGCAATGGATAACAAGGGTGTGAGGTTGGAGAACTGTCCACCTGCAAGGCTCAACTAGATCTCAGGTGAGTGTTCCTGAATGACACTTTGAAGATGTGGTTTTAGTGCAGGATTTGCTGAGGTCTGATTCTCTAGAAAGAGAGCACCTTGGGGATTTGGATTCATATGATTGATTAAGGGATGGTTCTTCATGAAAAATTGTAAGGGAGGGAGGGAAGCAGAATTGGGAAGGAGTAAGAACAAGTAAAGTGGGTGCTGTCAAATCCATTTCAACTCCTGATAACTCCATATGTATCAAAGTAGGACAGTGAAGGGATTTCTGGGCTTTAACCTTTGGAGAAGCAGATTGACAGGTTTTTCTACTCTGGAGCCATTGGGTGGATTTGAACTGTCAACCTCAGGGTTAGCAGCCAAACATTTAACCATTGCACTATCAAAGTTTCTTAGCAAAGTGGTAGCTTTGGATATAGTCTGTTCTTACCAGTCCCAAAGGGCCGCTATGAAATGTCAATCACATTGTAGTGTGATGCAATGAGACAAAGGATCCAGGTGTTTATATCCTTATGTCGGCCAGTCATTGACATGCCCCTGTGTTGTTGTTGTTATTAAGTGCTGTCATAGCAACCCTGTATAAGGTTTCCAAGGAGCAGCTGGTGAGCTTGAACCACTGACCTTATGGTTCAAACTGATTTTGCAGTCCAGCAGATTAACCCACAGCGCCACTCCAGAACTCCAGAGAGATGATTATACACAGAGGGAGTGGAATTTCCTTAGCTTCTCCAGTATAGGGAGTTCCATCAACTAAGTGAGTATCTCCAGAGAAAGTCACAATCATAAGTCATAAGTTGCAGGCCTTGCAGAAGCTCTAGGACAGGGGCATGAACAGGTCAAGGGACCTGGGGAAAACCTAAATAGCATCTACAATAAGAGTCAAAGGGACATTTGAAGTATTATAATTAGGATGCCTCCAGAGATACCCAAGTGACACATAAAGGGAACAGGATACACTGCTTCCCAGGAACCTTACCTTGCAGGGGAATTGCAAAAGTGCCAGTAGGTAGGAGGTCTTAGTCTTCTGCAGGTGAACAGCTTGCCCAGGAACAACTGGTGAAGGAGTGACTATTATGAGAATCAAGACTGAAAATTGTGCTAAAAGTTGTTGTTGCTTCATGGGACTATGAAAAGAGGTCCAAGGACTCTACAAGGTAAGCAGCAGACAAGACCAAGATTTTTTAATCCTTTTGTTCCCCTTGCCTCACATTTTTTCTCACCAGGACAGCTCCATGCCTGGCAATGTCATGAAATGAAATCTGTGGATGCTGGAGTCAGACAGGCTAAGCTTGTCTTCAGGTCCTACCACATTCTAACTGAATGACATTAGAGTCACCTCACCTCTCTGAACTTCAGTATTCTCACCTAAAATTACAGGTATGCTTGTCATAGTATCCTATCATTGGATGGCTGGGAGATTGAGAGAGATGATGTGTAGAAGGCACTAAGTATGTAGTGGATGCTCTATATATGACAATTGCATTGATGTGGGGTTTTTTAAACCAATACTATTGTCATAGTTTGGGACTGTTTATGATAGTTCTTGTCTTCACCTATAGGCCTAAGAACAAACACCCCCATAAACAGGTTTCTCACACTCAATGCTTCTGGGAATCTTTCTGGGAAGCTCTGTGTCCTTGTTCTGCTTGCCCACCTTGCCGGTTTCTCATTTATGACTGATCACAAGAGATTTTCACATTTATGATCCACCCAGAAGAGGAAAGAGACAGGACTAGATGGGACTAGGATTGAGCAGGTGGCTATTCTCCATGTCTGGCCTCCCAGAGAGCTTGCCATCCATCCTTACTGTGTTCAAAGGGGGATAGAGGGCTTGGGCTGGACTCCCACAGGCTCCTGTATTACCTAGAATGCAGTCAGCTGCAAATAACAGGGGGGAAAAAAGTTTAAAAGTGGCTTAAACAGATAGAGGTTTGTTTTTCGCACACCACATGGAGTCTAGAAGTAGGTTTCTGGAAATGGCTTAGCAGCTGAATGGTGTCAGAGGCCACATCTCTGAGATTCTCTTAGACTTTCCTTCTGCATTTTGCTTCAAAGTCCCAAATTGACTGCTACAGCTCTAGAGATAGCAGCCATGAATAGCAAGGAAGAACACACTAGTCCAGCTCCATCTTTTCCTTTCTACCCAGGAAGTAGAAGAAGCCTTCCCAGAATCACTCCAAAGACATCTATGCAGGCCCAATTGGCCGAAAAGAACCCCACATTAACTCTAAGTTGCCAGGAGAGCTGGGACCTGTGTTGCCATGTTTGGATTGGAGACTGATCGTGTTTCATCTTCATGGCTGGGCACATTGCCCATTTGAGTGTTACTGTTTTGAATCAGAGTTCACTGAGCAAGGAAGAAAGCCCAATTGGGTTAAGTAGGCAATAAACAGAACCTGCCCCCTTTACACCCAAGGAATCCATCCACAGGGAGTGTGAATCCTATCAAGGGAGCTGTGGCCAATGAAAGAGGCTGAGCTTAGGAGCTCTGTCTCTGCCTCCTTGAGTCCCTGAGCCTTTTTTGTGCACACAGCTACCAGTATCTTGCATTGCCACCCCAGCACCTGCATCGCTATGTAGAAGGGTTGCCATAGAATGCAGGGTCTGAATTCTTCAGCAACCTTGTCCCTAACTGGGACAGCCCTGAGGTGTGACTTACACTGTCTCCAAAGCTTCCTTATGAAATGAAGACAACATTACTCTGCATGGAATTTTGCTTAAGATCACATCCTGGCTCAGCTTTTCCTTCATTGCCTCAGTTCTCCCCTCCCATGCTGGGCTTTCCTAGAAACACTTCCTAAGAAGTGACTTTTACATGCATCCTCAGGTTGACTTCTGGGGACCCAGCTTCAGACCCTATGACACTGTGGTGTCACTCAAGTGCTCAGTCTGTCCAGAAGAGTAGATAAGGCGACGGGGACAAAGTCTTCCAAGAGCCCGAGCAGTTCATTAGGGCCCAGTCAAACAGGCTGGAATTTAGGACAAGGCTCCCATCTCAGTGGTAATTGTGGAGTAAAGAGGGAAACGGAAGCAAAAACTTGTATAGAGCATTACAGATACAAAAGTGATATCTAATGTACTGGGCATAACCAGAATTCGCATGGGGTCCCCACCACTACAGAAACCTGAACTAAATGCCCAATGATTTTGAGGACTGGGTCATGGTTAGTGCAAGACAGGGTAATGCTAACCTTGTAGTTAGTAGACTCCAGAGCTTTAGGTGTGGAAAGAGAATGCTGACACTCTACACCTCATCTCACCTGACTCCACAGAGCATTCCAGCTAGGAGGATCGCAACTGACTTTTAGATAAACTGTGATCCTCAGAGCTCCTCTTCAGCCAGGGCCACTGTGCTTTCATCTGTTTTACATATTGAGCTTCCATATAAGATTGCATTTGAACAAAAAGTTTTGCTGGTTAAGAATAATAGTTGAAAATCATTGATGCGGTTCAACCCCTCATTTGAATTTCTAAATGGGGCCAGTGTCTTTAGGACTCTCCAATCCCACTTGCACCTGTGTTCCCTGCATTTGATAACCTGATAAGTGAAAATCAAGATAAAAATAAAACTTCAAGCCATGGTTCAAAGAGCACTGAATGCAGGCTTGAGGACTGTTCTGCAGAAGTGAAATTTTGGATAATTGAGGCTGGATAACTAGTAATACAGAGTGGGCTGTAAATCAAATGATTCAAAAGTCAAATCCTGAATTCACCACTCACTATTTGTATTATCTAGGAGAGCAAGTCTCTGAATTCCCATTTCAACCACTATGAAATGAGGGTCTGTAAATGCCACACATAGTACATATCGAATAAGTAATTGTGTTTCATGACGTCTGTGATGATCAGATGAGATGATGTGCTACATATAGTAAAATTAGCTGATATCCAGAATATTTCACAACTGGTACAGCACTGGTGCCAACTAATTAATGGGTGTCATACTGACCAATCAGAGCAGATGACTGACCAATAAGATTTGTTGTTGTTGTTGTTAGGTGCCATCGAGTCGGTTGCGACCCATAGTGACCTTATGCACAGCAGAACAAAACACTTCCCGATCCTGGGCTAACGTCACTATCGTTGCCACGCTTGAGCCCATTGGATTTGCCAATCCATCTCACTGGGGGTCTTCCTCTTTTTCTCTGACCTTTCACCTTACCAAACATGGACACTGGTAGTAAGTAGAACAAAACAAACATTATTTTTAAAAAAATAAAAACAAAGCTTACTGTTCAGGAGGAGACTGGAGGAATCTGAGACTGTGGCCCTCAACCACACTTCAGGTCTGGGAAGGAACACACAATCTTTCAGCCATGGGGGAAGAACTTTCAGTCAAGCAACAGATAGTTATATGGGGTAACAACAACACTAGTAAGGTATGCTCACTATAAATGATGGTATGGTCAATCATTCAGGATCAAAGGGGCAACACATACCTAAGGACAATGGTGAGAAGGCATGGGAAGGTGAGTGAAAAGGAAAAAGGAGCCACAGACAGGAAGCAGATGCCTGTTGTTCCACAGAGAGGACTGCAAACATTGAGATGAAACAAAGTGTATTATTTGTTGAATGTAACACCCTGTGTTTTTTCTATAACCTTTACAGTAATTTTAGAAATGGTGGTTAGATGGCATGAATCCAAAAAAATTTTTGCTTTGCCCCTAGCTATGGAAACTCCAAAATCCTCTAGTCAATTTCATTGACAAAATCAATCAAGATAGAGAACTGCTTTGCTAGAGGAGGGTCATTCTCTGCCTTCCCCTGTCCTCGGTATAAGCTTTCAATGAAGATGGAAATAGGGAGTCTGAATTGCTGAACTCTCAACCATTAACTGGATGTTTAGCATGCTCTTGTATGAACCAGGGAAATGAAAAGGAAGGTCAGTCTTAGTGACCTCTCCTAGGAACTTCTTCAGCTTCTATACAGGTGAGCAGACATATGAAAGCAATATCTCACTAAGAATACTGTTCCATCATGTGCTCTTACTTAAGATTCAAGTTCATGGAGACTGAGCCTGAAGAGATGGGCTTTATTCATGGGTTTACTTTGGACTATACAAGTGCAATGTATGGGAGGATGTGCCAGAAGGAAGTAATTCTCCAAAGGGAAATTGAGAAGCTGTTAGAAAGAGGAGATGAATACTAGGCCAAAAAAGAGACAAGTGTCAACTACATAAGAAGACATATGATTCACTGTTTAATGTTCATCCTCTAAGTTATGACAAAACCTCAATTTTTCAGCTCACTTGAAACCTTATTCATTCTAGCAGTGGGGACCTAAAGAAGATGGAGAGCTGTCTGCCACTACCACTCCTGGAGATATCCAAACCAAAACCCCAAACCACTGCCACTGAATGTCTGTTGTTGATAAGTGCCATGGAGCTGGTTCTGATTCCTAGTAACCCTACATAGGGATTCCAAGGCTCTAAATCTTTATGGGAGCAGAAAGCCTCATCATCCTCCCACGAAACAGCTGGTTGTTTTGAATTTCTGACCTTGAGGTTAGCAGCCCAACTCTACCAGCTACCAGAGCTACCAGCTCCTTAGGTGTCATACCCATTCCAAGCGTGTGTGTATTCTAAGCCTCCTTTTCAGTTTTGTGACTCCCTTACAGGTTTTTAACAAACATCCTTTTTGCTGAAGTTAGCCAACAAACTTTAACTGAAACAACTATAGATAACAGGTTCCCTTTGTGCATACAAACTATGCTATAGCTAACAGGTATTCAGTTTATGTGTACTGTTACAGAGATTGCACGAAGTAACCCAAGCCTGCTACTTTGCCACAACTCCATTATGCACTTTTTTGCCTCCATGCTCCAATGCATTTGCCATGTTGCTCTTCCTAACTAGAAAGTCCAGTGTCTTGAAGTGGGCACAAGGATGTGATGATCCCTATTCTCTGGGAATTCCCCTCGTTAAAATGGTTGGATCTGAACTGTCTGTGCTGGGTCTTCAGACGTGACTCTCTGTCCCTAGATGGGTCGATCTGGTTCTTGTAAGAATCTGGAATTTTGGATTGAAAGTCCCAGAGACTGAGAGTTGGGGGAGGTGACTATGGTAATGCAAGCTGCCTGGAGAACAAGGCACTGGTCTCCTGCTGCTCAGGTCTCCAAAGCTGCCAGCTTCTACCACTCTTGACGTGTTCTTGTTTATTTCATCCTTGGTTTCCTTGAAATACTCAGGTTGTTCCCAATAGCTCTTTTAACTACCTAGCCAGCTTCTGCTACCGGCAACCAGAGTAACTGTACTCAACACACTTCTGTTACTCAAAATTGCTCTAGCCTTTTTATGTGAAGTATTCTGGAAGGTAAAATGTGTCCATTTCCTTTTCTATAAGAGTCCTTGGGTAGCACAACTGGATAAGTGCTCCACGTCTAACTGAAAGGTTGATGGTTCAAACCAACCCAGAGGTATTTGGGAAGAACTGGTGATCTGCTTCTGAAAGGTCACAACCTTGAAAACCCTGTGAAGTTCAATTCTACTCTGCACACATGGGGTCGCTGTGGGTCAGAACTGATTTAATGACAACTGGTTTGGTTTTAGGGTTTTTTTCCCCTTTCTATATTCCCATATCACTTAACACTCACCTTTACTACAGTAGTGTGTACATGTTTTATAATATGTTGCCTAAATAATTTAGGCAATACACAACAGATTACAAAATTCAAGGAAAGAAGCAACCTTATTTATACTGGCGTCCCAGTGCTAATCTAAGTGCCTACAACATAATAAGTGTTTATCAAGTCCTTTGTGATTAACTGATTAAATGAATGAGTGAATGAACAATTAGAGCTAAATTGAGCACAGGCTCTATGAAGGGTTAATCTATACTCCCTCTGGTGTGCAGGTGAACCCAGTCAAGGGCTGTCAGCAGCAAGCCAGCTCTGTTCAGCTCACGTCTCCACCACAATGAACTTTGCAAGCTGTCAGAATCCCTTTGTCCTATTGGAAAGACTGTTTGCTGCCTGTTGCTTGGAATGAAAGGTCATCAGATAGGGAGCTGGAGATTTCCTTGGTTGTACAGAGATTTTTTGTTTCAAGAGAATCTGACCTGTTGCACCTCCTAACCATCCAATGACCCCTAACTGTCTGGAGCAGGTCCCTGCAGAGCAAAGAGGGCTGCCTCTCTGCTTGGGGGGAAGAGCTATGACAAGGAGTTTCAGAGAGTTTGGCTGTACTGTTCTCACTCACAAGGGCTTATTTCTGATAAGCTTCAGACTTGGTGGTGGCTTTGAGCTGAAATTTAAAGACAATTGCAGCCTGAGAGAATATGAAACTCCTGGCAAAGTGAGAATTTCCAGAACAAACAATACAGTGGCTGTAATTCTGACCCAAGCCACACAAAGCAAATGCAATTAAGGAAAAACTGGGCAACAGAGGCCAGATGAATTTGATGTTCATCAAAGTGCAAGCACTCAAAGCACAAACCATCTGAAGAGTTGGTCCACAGGGACAATGCTTGGATTTCAGCTGGACTGCAGCACCTATAAGGAAAATGAACTGTGGCCCTAGGGGTCTGCAGTTGGCTACTTAGACATTGGATCAGAAAGACGGAAACTGTCTGGAAGGAGCACCAAGGACCCAGGCAAGGGATGACTGATCTGAAATGCAATAGTGGGGATACTAATAATAATAGCAGTTAACATGCCAGACAGAGTCATAAGTACTCCAGAGGTGATCTCTCATTCAATCCTTACAATATACTTATGAGATCTGTTATCCCTAGATTACAGAAATTATGTAACTTGTCTAAACTCACACAATCAGCCTGACACCAAAGCCCTTACAATGAGCCTACAGGCCCCAAACACTCTCTGTTTCCAAGCCAACCTCACTCTTCCAGGCCACCCTAGGCTCTTTGCTGCCTCAGGGCCTTTGCCTATGCTAGTGCCTCTACCTGGATCATTGTAATAATTAATAAAAATAGTGTAACAGAATGGAAGTTTCCACTTAGCCTTTAATACAACAGATATTAGAATAGGTTTTGAGATATACCCGGTTGTAGAACTTGCAAAAATGAAAAAGTAGCAAAGCAGAGGGCAAAGATTACTTAAACTTTTTACTCTAATGAAGATAATAATAGAATAATAAAAAAAAAAAGATTGAGGATAATTACTTTTAAAGAGAGAAAACTGAGGCATACTGATTTTAGTTTATGCAAGGATACCTCCCACCACTCGTCTGTCAGTTTGTTGTACAGTGCTGCCTTGTGAGTTGCTGTGATTCTTGAAGCTATGCCACGGATATTTTAAATACCAGCAGGGTCACCTACAATAGACTGGTTTCAGATGAGCTTCCAGGCAAAAACAGACTAGGAAGAAGGAGAGACGAACTACTTCCAAATATTTAGTCACTGAAAAATTTATGAATAGCAGAGAAACACTGTCAGATATAGTGCTGGAAAATGAGCCCCTCGGGATGGAAGGCACTCAAAATGGCACTAGGGAAGAGCTGCCTCCTCAGAGTAGAGTTGATCGTGATGACACAAATGGAGTAAAGCCTGTGGGAGAAAAGCCTTAATTTGTTGATAGGGCACAACTCAAAATGAAGAGACACAGCTATAAACATCCATTAACAATTGGAACATGAAATATATGAATTATGACTCTAGGAATATTAGAAATTGTCAAAAATGAAATGAAACACATAAACATCTTAGGCATTAGTGAGCTGAAATGGACTGGTATTGGCCATTTTTAATCTGACAACCACATGGCTTACTATGCCATAAATCACAAATTGAAGAGGAAGGGTGCTGCATTCACTGTCAAAAAGAACATTCCAGATCAGTCATGAGGTACAACGCTGTCTGTGATAGGATAATATCCATGCACCTACAGTAGGAAAGACCAGTTATGCCACTATTATTCAAATTTATGCACCAACAACTAAAGCCAGTGAGGATGAAATAGAAGAATTCTACCAACTTCTTCAATCTGAAATTGATTAAACATGCAATCAAGATGTATTGATCATTACTGGTGATTGGAAGCAAAGGTTGGAAACAAAGAGGAAGGGTCAGTAGTTGGAAAATATGGCCTTGGTGATAGAAATGATGCTGGAGAACACATGATAGAATTCTGCAAAATCAATGATTTGTTCATTTCAAATACCTTCTTTAGACAGCATAAGAGATGATTACACACATGAACCTCACCAGATGGAATACACAGAAATCAAACTGACTACATCTGTGGAAAGAGAAGATGGAAAAGCTCCATATCATCAGTCAAAACAAGGCCAGGGGGGTAAATTGTTGAATAGACCATCAAATGCTCATATGCAAATTCAGACTGACGCTGAAGAAAATGTAAACAAGTCCACGAAAGCCAAAATATGGCCTTGAATATATTCCACCTGAATTAAGAGACCATCTGAAGAACAGATTTGATACATTAAATACTAAAGACCAAAGACCAGATAAGTTGTGGGATGACATCAAGAACATCATATATGAAGAAAGCAAAAAGTCATTAAGAAGGCAAGAAAGAAGGAGAAGATCAAAATGGATGTCAGAAGAGACACTGAAACTTGCTCTCCAGTGTAGCGATGCTAGAGCAAATGGAAGAAATGAGGAGGTACAAGAGCTGAACAGAAAAGCTCAAATGTCATTTAGAGAAGACAAAGACAAACATTACAACAAATTGTGCAAAGATCTGGAGCCAGAAAACCAAAAGGGAAGACCACGCTCAGTGTTTCTCAAGCTAAGGGAACTGAAGAAAAAATTCAAGCCTTGACTTTCATTATTGAATGGTTCTCTGGGAAAATTACTGAATGATGCAAAAAGCATCAAAAGAAGATGGAAGGAATACATAGAATCACTGTAACAAAAGCAAGTGGTATATTTTCAACCATTTCAAGAGATAGCATATAATCAAGAGCCGATGATACTGAAGGAAGAAGTCCAAGGTGCACTGAAGGAGTTGTCAAAGAACAAGACCTCAGGAATTGATGGAATAAAAATTGAAATCTTTCAACAAAGAGAGCAGCACTGGAGGCACTCACTCGTCTCTGCCTAGAAATTTGGAAGACAACTAGCCAGCCAAATGATAGGAAGAGATCCATATCCCATTCCAAAAAGCGGTGATCCACAGAATGTAGAAATCATCAGACAATATATTTGCTATCCCTTGCAAGTAAAATTTTACTAAAGGTTATACAGAAATGGCTGCAAGCATGTATTGACAGGGAATTTTCAAAGGTTCAAACCAGATTCAGAAGAGGACATGGAATGAGGGATATCATTGCTGATGTCCGATGGATCTTGGCTGAAAGCAGAGAATATCAGACAGATGTTTTCCTGTGCTTTATTGACTATGCAAAGGCTTTTGTTAGTATGGATCATGACAAGCTATGGATAACATTGAGAAGTATGAGTATTCCAGAACACTTAATTTTGCTCATGAGGAATCTGTGCATGGACCAAGAGGCAATTGTTTGAACAGACCATGGAAACTATGAATAGCTTAAAATGAAGAAAGGTGTGCGACAGGGTTGTATTCTTTCACTATACTTATTCAACCTGTATGCTGAGCAAATAATCCTAGAAGCTGGGTTCTATGAAGAAAAACATGGCATCAGGATTGGAGGAAGACCCATTAACAACCTGTGATATGTAAATGATCCAACCTTGCTTGCTGAGAGTGAAGAGGATTTAAAATACTTACTGATGAAGATCAAAGACTACAGTCTACAGTATGGATTGCATCTCAATGTAAAAAAAAAAAACAAACAAAAAACAGAAACCCTCACCGCTGGATAAAACAAACATCTTATCAATGGAAAAAAGATTGAAGCTGTCAAGGACATCATTCTTCTTGGATCAACCATCAACACTCAAGGAAGCAGCAGTCAAGAAATCAAACGGTGTATTGCATTAGGCAAATCTGCTGCACAGGACGTTTTTTAATTGTTGAAGAGCAAAGATGTCAGCTTGAGAACTCGGGTGAGCCTTACCCAAGCCATGGTATTTTCAGTAACCTCATATGCATGTGAAAGCTGGACAGTGACTAAGGAAGACTGTAGAAGAATTGATGCATTTGAGTTACGGTGTTGGAGGAGAATATTGAAAGTGCCATGGGCTGCCAATAGAACTAACAGATCTGTGTTGGAAGAAGTGCAGCCAGAGTGTTCCTTGGAGGCCAGGATGGCTAAACATTGTTTCATACTTTGGACATATTGTCAGGAGGGAGCAGTCACCAGAGAAGGATATCATGTTTGGTAAGGTGGAGGGTCAGAGAAAAAGAGGAAGACCCCCAGTGAGATAGATTGGCAAAGTGGCAGCATCAATGGATTCAAGCTTGGCAACAATTGTGAGGTTGTCCCAGTACCAGGTAGTGTTTCACACTGTTGTGCGAAGGGTCTCTGTGAGTCTGTACTGACTGATTGGCATCTAACAACAACAACAACAACAAGATTACCTCTAAAACGTAATTTGTCATTATATTGTTTGTGGTAGGCAAACATTGACCTTCAATCTTTCTATTGTGTCAGAGACTAACCAGTTGTCACCAAAACCATTACTTTTGCCTTTTGGACATGTGGCTAGATCATCTCCCAGTCTCCTTTATAGTTAGTTATCACCAAGTATCTGAATTCTGGCCAAGAAATGAACATGGATGGGATGTTGGTCACATCTAAATCTAGCTCATTATACTCTCTCATGTGTGCAATGTTCATTCCAGTGGAGACGTTTGATAGGTAATCAGGTGTAGGAATGTGTATTCATGCAAGAGGTCTGGGTTGGTGATACACATACATTTGAAGCCATCAGCCTAGAGATGATATTTAGCCTCAGAAGACCAGATAAGACTACTGCTTTTAGAGAGAAAAGAGGATAAAGATGAGACTGATCTAAGCAGCACTTCAACATTGAAGGAAGAGCCAGCAGAGGTGGTAGAAAGGAAATGCCCAAGAAGGCAAAATGTGAACATGAAGAAGAAACCACCTCAGGAAGGAGAGAATCCTAAATTGCTGCTGAAAATCTGAGCAGGTGAGACCTGGAAACTGTCCTTAGGTAAGGTCACATGGAGTCACTGGTGAAGCAATGAGAATGAACTTGAGTGTGTTCAGGGTAAATGAGAGGAGAAGAAGTAAACAGAGCAAGTCAAGAAAACACTTTCAATTTTGTTTTCTGTAAAGGAGAGTGAGAAATGGCACTGTAGGGGGAGTGGGATATGTGTAATCAACAGTGTTTTGTTTTGTTGTTGTTCTATGTTTTGTTTTGTTTAACAATTCTTGAATGAATCCCATAGAAAAGAAAACTGGAATGAAATTTTTTTTCTGACTTATAGTGACCCCATATGTGTCAGTGTAGAACAGTCCTTCATAGGATTTTCAATGACTAATTTTTCAGAAGTAAATCACCAAGTCTTCTTCCATGGCACCTCTCAGTGTAATCAGCCCAACAACTTTTCAGTTAGCAGTCAAGAAGAGAGGAGATATTGGCAGGATTGATGAAATCCTTGTGAGACAAGAAGGGTTAAGATCCAATGTGCAAGTGGGGATGGACTGAAGCATGGGCAGTTGGACCATAGGAAGATGTGGGCATGATGTGGGCAGAAATGAAAATGGAGATACTTGGCTGTTAGCTGGATAACCTGTGGCCATTTTCCTCTGTGTGTTTCTATTTTATCAGGAAATTAGGAGGAAGGTATGGCTAAGGAGAAGGAAGAGGAAGAATAATGTGTGAAATAGTTATTAGGAGAAGTGGGGAGAACATGGACCAGGGACATGTAGAATAATTTCCAGGTTGCACCAAAGGTCTGTTTGTGGTTGGTGAACAGAAACTGATAGGGAGAGCAAGTGCCACCCAGTCTTGGATTTGCCTCCACACATATGTACCTATTACTGGTTAGGAATCGGGCTGCAAACTGCAAAGTCAGCAGTTTGAAACTGCCAGCGGTTCCGTGGGAGAAAAATGAGGCTTTCTGCTCCCGTAAAGATTTACAGCCTTGGAAACCCTACACAGGGTCGCTATGAGTCAGAACCGACTCCACAGCACATAACCAACCAGCCAAATATGTACCTGTAAGAGTACAGTCAAGAAACTGGCCAGGGAGCTGAATTTAACCAGAGCTGATACTGTGCAAAGCTTCTAACTGATGTCCCTCAGTTTTTCTGTCCACATGGGAGTACCATTCCAAACAAATGGTTGTGGCAAAAAAGATCAATCATAGGGGTGATGATAGTTGAGATGGGCATTATTCTTGGCAAATAGAGGGTCAGTGAAACAGAATATAATGCTCAACAAGATGGACTGATCCCAGTGGTTGTAACTATGGGATCAAACATGCAGTGAGTGTGAGGACAGCCTAGGACCAGACAGTGTTTCCCTTTAGTTGTATGTAGGCATGCTATGAGACAAAACCAATTCCACAGCACATAACAGCAGTGATAAAGTTTACTGCGTTCATCTCTGCCAGATGCTATTCTAAACACTTTACATGGATTATCTGATTAAAATTCTCCACAACCTGATGAGGCAGTTGCTATTATTGCTGTCATTTTTTTAGTGAAAATTCTGAGACACAGAGAGGTAAAGAAACTTGCCCAATACCACCCAGCTAATAGATGTCAGAGTCAGAAGTAGCATCTTGACAGTTAACGCAAAGCCTGAAAGTTAGTCCACTATTATAACTACTGTCTCCTAAGCCCCTAAATGCCACAGAACAAGGACTTTGCCTCAGATACCAGTGCCTCATGCAAAGTTGTTGATTTCCTAAATTTAGTTACCAGATGGGGAACCATATTCCAATTTATAGTCTAATTTATAAAGGGCTCTAAATTAGCTCAAGTTCTAGAGGCATACTTGTTTAACAAAGGTATTCTAAGCCTAATTATGGGAGTTGGGGATAAAAAGAATGATGGTTGGTAATTCACAACCAGGCGCCTTAACTGTCAGCAAATGGGAGTGGGAGAAAGTTTGGCTCCTTTCCTAAACTTCCTTATAATTAACAATATAGTGACTCAACATCACATCCACACATGCCTACAAATGTTTTCATTTTGGTATTACTGGGGTGGATGTCGTATCCACAAGGCTCCTCTAGGATCTGTTGTTGTTGCCACATACCACAGAATTGGTTCCAACTCATAATGACCCCACTTAACACAGAACATAACACTGCTTGGTCCTATGCCATCCTCACAAGTGTTGCTATGTTAGAGCCCATTGTTGCAGCCATGTGTCAATCCATCTGGTTGAGCGTCTTGCTCTTTTTTTGATGACCCTCTTCAGCATCCATCATGTCATCCTTCTCCAGAGACTTCTTTCTCCTGATAAGTTGTCCAAAGGGAGACAAAGTCTCATCATTCTTGCTTCTCAGGAGTATTCAGAGTGTACTTCCTCTAAGACAGATTTGTTTGTTCTTCTGGCAGTTCATGGTTTACTCAATATTCTTCACCAACACTACAATTCAAATGCATCAATTCTTCTTTGGTCTTCTTAATTCACATATGTATGAGATGATCAAAAATATCATGACTAGGGTCAGGGCACTTTAGTTCTCAAAGTGATATCTTTGTTCTTTAGCACATTAAAGAGGTCTTTTGCAGCAGATTTGCTCAATGCACTACATCATTTGATTTATTGACTGCTACTTATGTGAGCACTGATTGTGCATCAAAGTAAAATAAAATCCATGCCAACTTGATTCTTTTCTATGTTTATTGGTACATTTGTGAAGAATTTTTGTTTTATTTATGTTGAGGTTCAATGCACATCAAAAGCTGTAGTCTTTTATATCTAAGTGCTGAAAGTCATCTTTGCTTTACTTAAGCAAGTATGTGTGGTCTCCATATCATAGGTTATGTAAGTTGGCTTCTCAGATTGTTTACTTAGTATACAAATTGAATAAATATAGTAAAAGGATATAACCCTGATACACAACTTTCTAGATTTTAAACCTCACTCTACATGTTGTTCTGTTCAAAAAACTGCCTTTTGTACAAGTTCTGCATGAATCAAATTAATTATTTTGGAATCCCCATTATTTGCTCTGTTATCCATAATATGTTATGATACACACAGTGAAAAAACCTTTGCCCAGTCAATAAAGCACAAGTAAACATCTTTCTGGTATTCTCTGTTTTCAGCCAAGATCAATATGACATCAGCAATTGTATATTTCATTCCACATCCTCTTCTGCATCCATCTTGAATTTTTAGCAGCTCTCTGTCAATGTTTTGCAGCAACTAGTTTTGAATTACTGTCAGCAAAAACTTACTTGTGTGTGGTGCTAATAATAATATTGTTTGAGGATTTCCACATTCTACTGGATCATCTTTCTCTGAAAAAGGCACAAATATAGATCACTTTATGAGGAATCAGATAAATGGTCTTCTTCATTTACCCAAAGAGGTATTAGAGAAAAGCCTTAGCTAAATATCTTTTAAAAATCAGTGTATTGTTTGTTCTCTTGCGCTCTGTTTTCTTTGATTGCCTTAATATCAGATTCTCCCACTCATCAACCAGTTTGTGGCATTGTAGTGGCTTTTGCATTGCTGTGATGGTATTTGAAATACCAGCAGGGTCAACTTTGGTGGACAAGTTTCAGTGGAGCTTCCAGACTAATAGAGACTAAGAAGGAGACACAAACCACTTTTGAATGGTTAACAACTGAAAATCTTATGAACAACAGTCAAAAATTGTCTGATACAGTGCCCATCAGGTTGGAAGTCCCTTTCAATATTACAGGGGAAGATCTACCTCCTTAAAGTAGAGTTGGCTTAATAACGGGGATTGAGCAAAGCTTTCAGGACCTTCACTTGCTGATGGAGCACAACTCAAAGTGAGAAGAAACCACTGCAGACATTCATTAACAATTGGAACCTGGAATATAAGAAGTATGAATCTAACAAAATTGCAGGGTCATCAAAAAAGAACTGGGACTCATAAAGATTTATATCCTAGGCATTAGTGAACTGAAATAGACTGGTTTAGGCCATGTTAATTAAGGCAAATGCATGGTTTACTATGCATGGAATGATAAATTGAAAAAAAAAAAAAAAAAGGCTGCACATTCATTGTGAAAAACATTTCAAGGTCTATCTTGAAGTACAATACTGTCTGTGATAGGATAACATACATATGTCTACAAGGAAGTCTGGTTAATACCACAATTATTCAACTTTGTGCACCAACCACTAAAGCCAGTGATGATAAAACTGAAGAATTCTACAAGCTTTTTTAGTATGAAATTGATCAAACATGAAATCAACATGCATTGATAATTACTGGCGATTGGAAGACAAAAGTTGGAAACAAAGAAAAGGATCAGTAGTTGGAAAATATGATCTTAGTGATAGAAATGATGCTAGAGATCACAGGATTGAATTTTGCAAGACCACTGACTTATTTATTGCAAATATCATTTTGCAATAATGCAGATAGTGACCATATATGTGGACCTCACCAGGTGTAATTCACAGGAATCAAACGGACTACATCTGTGGAAAGAGACATTAGAGAAACTCAGTATTATCAACCAAAACAATCACAGGGAAGAGATCATCAATTGCTCATATGCAAGTACAGGCTGAGACTGAAAAAATTTTAAATAAGTCCAGATTCCAACGACATTCTTCAAAGAGATAGAAAAAACAATTACAAACTTCATATGGAAAGGAAAGAGACCCAGGATAAGCAAAGCACTGCTTAAGAAGAAGAATAAGGTTGGAAGCCTCTCACTCTATGATTTCAAATTTTACTACATGGCTACAGTGGTCAAAACAGCCTGATACTGTTACAATGAAAGATACAATAATCAATGGAACCGAATTGAGAACCCAGAAATTAACCCATCCACCTACAGCCAACTGATTTTCGACAAAGCACCTAAGTATATCGCACAGATGGTGCTGGCAGAACTGGAAAGTGATATGCAAAAAGACTGAAACAAGACCTTTACCCCACCCCCATATGAAAATCAACTCAGCATGGATTAAAGACCTAAATGTGAATCCCAGAATTATAAAGGCCATCAATGAAAAATTAGGGACAAATGTGAGGGCTGTAAATCAGGGCATACACAGACTTTCAAACATTTTGAAAACTACACAAATAAAAGTTGACAAAATAGATCATTGGGGCATACTAAAAATTAAAAACTTATGTGCATCAAAAGACTTCACCAGAAGAGTAAAAAGGGAATCCACAGAATGGGGGAAAACCTTTTGCAATGACACATCAGACAATGGACTCATTTCTAAAATACATGGGAAACTACAACACCTCTACAAGAAAAAGACAAATAACCCAATTTAAAAATGGGCACAGGACATGAACAGACACTTCACCAAGGAGGAGATCTGGGCAGCCACCAAACATATGAAGAAATGTTCACGATCACTAGCCATTAGAGAAATGCAAATCAAAACAATGATGAGATATCATCTCACACCAACAATAACAGCAAAGATCAAAAAAGTAGAGGACAATAAATGCTGGTGAGGATGTAGAGAAACTGGGATGCTCCTGAATTGCTGGTGGAATTGCAAAATGGTCCAATCTCCTGGAAAGCAGTATGTCGCTAACTCAGAAGCTTGGAAATAGAAATACCTATGATCTAGCAATTCCTCTACTTGGTATTTACCCACAAGAAATACAAGCCATAACATGAGTAGATATATGCACACCAATGTTCATAGCAGTACCATTTACAATAGCAAAAAGATGGAGACAGCCTAAGTGCCCATCAATGGAAGAATGGATAAACAAACTGTGGTACATATACACAATGGAATATTATGCTACCTTGAAGAAAAACAAGGAAGCTGCAAGTCACTGTAAAACATGGATGAACCTTGAGGACATTATGTTGAGTGAAATTAGTCAGTCACAAAAGGAGAAATACTGCATAGGACCACTACTGTAAAAGACTAAGAAAAGGAACCCATACTAAAGGGGTGGCGGTTCTTTGCTGGTTACCAGGATGTGGGGTGTGGGGTGAGGGGAGGGACGGAAAGGTGGAGCACAGGGTAGAAAATAGATACAGGATAGTTTGGGTGCTAGGGAGGGGGCAATGCACAAGAAGAGGGATGGAAAGGAAGAACAAGTCAGATGGGAGAACAGTTAGGCAGGTTTGCATGGGCTAAATAGGACAGAGGGAAATAACTATGTAAGCACAACTTGGAACAACAGGGCTCTGGGATACAAGGATTGAGGCATGGTTTGAATGGGTAAAAGTGGGGAAATAATGTTAAGATGCTTGGCTGTCTTTTGAATCTTGGCTTCCCTTACCTACTGTTGTAAAATGGACACGTGATGAGGGGGAACAAGGAATAGCCAGAAACATTTCCATAGAAAGCTTGTGAGTCGGTCTTCAACCTATAACTGATTGGAATACCTAAACTGGGGCTAGAACTTTCCCAGTGAAGGAGGCTTTCTGTGGAGACTTTACATTGTTTAAGGCCATAGGAGGAATCCTGATCCCCATGCAGAGTCTTCTGAAGTGGGAAATTTCCAGTTGAAAGGACAAGCAGACCAGCCTGGAGTGGCTAGAAGAACAGAAGGTATTCTTGAAAGAAAAACCAGCAGAAAAAAAATTAAAAACCATAACAGAAGTCTGATTGACAAACAAGAACAAACAAGTCATCACCCCAGGAGCCATCAAGGCAAGCGGTTGGGTCCCCTAAGGGCAAACCCCCTTCCAAGACTAAAACTCAAGGTTAATACACGAGAAGGTGTGTGGGCTTGCTGCTGACCACGTTGGTCACCAATAAGGGGAAGTGGGGTAAAACAGCGATGAAGTTGTGAGCTAAATCCGACCACATTCAATAGTCTGTTAACCTGGATTGAGGCCTGGTTAACCAGCAGTATGATGAGACCTCGGGAATCCTGGGCACAGGGACAGGGACATGGACACAGAGGATCAGAGCATAGTGTGAAGCGTCCAGCTGATATGAAGTGAGGGGAGAAGCACAAGAACACCCATACTTGCAGCTAGTTCCCACTTGACCTGGCTTCAATGACTAAATGATCAAAACTCCACTAGAGGAAGAAAGAAGAGGAAAAAAAGAGTACTCCACTACAATTTGACGAATTTGACCTATGCTTGTTGATGCAGTATATCAAAGGAGGGAACAAATCTTTACAGACAGGATCATTCCCACCCCCTCGGTACACAGTGTCAACAAGGATGGGCAACTTAGATATTGGCTATCCAAAATGGGGTGGGAGGGTTACTTCAACTTGGACATTGGTTACCCAAAATGGGGGAGCTATAAAGGCAATAAATGACTGGCTTACAAATTTTCAAGAGGGAGCCTAGTTTCAGAGGGTGCAAGGGAGGGTAGAATCTCCACTGAGTGGTTTCCAACCTGTCTAAATGGGGCTGGTGATAGGAGATGGGGATAGGATTCTTGTGGTTCGATAGTGAACGATTGCTACCAGGACTGACTGTGAATGTTGCAAATGTAAAGGTAGATGTTTTGTAACAAAAGGAGGGGAGTGGCTGATCATGCAGTCCAGGAATGGAAGACCCTGGAACCCGCAAGGGAGAAAAGCGAAATGTGGGACCCTATCCAGAGAAGCCGTGACACCAGTTTTAGAGGCAGAGACGATGATGTGGAGAGATGGAGTAGCTGGAGACTCTGGACTCAAGGAGGGAGAGGGGTTTTTGCCAGCAGTCAGATTTGCAATGTATATATTGGTTATGTATTCCTGAGTGCTTCTGTGTACATAAAAACAAAAAAAACAGAGGGAATGGAAGCAAATGCTGTTGAATGATGATGCATGGAGGGGATTGTAACCATTGCAATGAAATGAAATATGATAGGATGAATGTAAAGCTGATGTTCTCCCATGTAAACTATGACTCAATTCACAATAAAAACTTAAAAAAAAAAAAGATAGGAAAGAAATAAAAGACTAATGTACATGTCAGAAGAGACTCTGAAATTTCCATTTGAATGTAGACAAGCTAAACCAACTGGAGAACATTAAGGAAATAAGAGCTGAACAGAAAATTTCAAAGGGTAGCTTGAACAGTCAAAGTCAAGTATTTTAATGAAATGTGCAAAGACTTGCATTCCAAAAATCAAGAGTAAAGAGTACACTCAGCATTTCTCAGGCTAAAAGAACTCAAGAAAAAAACTCAACATGCAATATTGGAGTGCTCTATTTATTTCTCTTAGGACCAGAGTCACTCTCCCAGGTGATATTATGAGTGAGTGTGCTGGGGCTAATGGACATTCCTGATAGTTCAATAACCTAGAACCCCCTAAGTAGTATGAGAGTGTCGTTTCCCCACTTGTTTTAAGTGCCTCTGGTACTGCTGCTTTTGATTCACACCCTTTCTCTGGCTCAAACAACTAAGGTAGGACAGGAAGCTATAAGCTCTGCGTTCTTCACATGTTCTGGATCAGGAATGGGGAACATCTGGCCTGTGGGCCATATGAAGCCTACAAAATAATTTAGTCTGGCCCTACCAAGGCAACCGCATTTCCAGCCATCACACTGTTGTTATTGTTGAGTGCCATCAAGTCAATTTCAACTCATGTGTCCTTGTATAGAGCTTCCAAGGAGCAGCTGGTGGGTTTGAAGTGATGAACTTATGGTTTGCAGTCTAGTGCTGATCCTACAGAGCCACAGCAGGAGCCTCGTGGAAGGACCAGCTCCATGCAAATGCAGACACCCAGCACAGACCCTGGGTATAAAGATTCAAAACGTTTAGTGCCAAGTTCAAGGCCTGACACGTAGCACTTATTCTAAAGCCTGACTTCATGGTGACCCCATGTGATTCTCCATTGCTTTTTTCCAATTTCATTATGCAATGCATCTCATTGATGAAAAATTAGAAAACCTAGGATAAAGTGGAAAAAAGTATAATTTTACTACATGAAGATATTAGCATTTAAAATCTTTCCTCCAAGACATATTTTTGTTGTTGTTGTGTGTTGTTGAGTTGATTCCAACTCAGCAACCCTATGTAGATAGGGTTTCTGAGAGCAGCTGCTGGATTTGAATTGCCAACCTTGTGGTTACCAGTCCAATGATTATCTTACAGTGCCACTTGTATATACATACACACACAAATATCTTTTATACAGACTACTGTGCATAGGAGCTCTGGTAGTGTAGTGGTTATGAATTGGGCTGCTAACCTCAAGGTCAGCAGTTCAAAACTACCAACTGTTCTGCGGGAGAAAAAAGATGAGGCTTTCTGCTCCAGCAAAAATTTGCAGCCTCGGAAACTCTGTGTAGGGTCACTATGAGTCAGAACCGACTCCATGGTACTTAACAACAACTGTACATACATCGACACATAAATATATTTTATAGGCTCGTGCTATGTATAGGTTAATGTGCTGGACTTTAAAGTTGGTTTGAACCACAAGGTTAGCAATTCAAGCTCATCAACCAGTCCTTGGAAACCCTATACACAGTTACTATGGGTCAGAACAGACCCAACGGCACTTAACAACAACAACATACATATATCTGGATTCCTGGTATGGCTCTGTCAGATCAGCCCTGGACTGTGAACCACAATGTCAACAGTTCAAATTCACCAGCTGCTCCTTGGAAACCTTATACAAGGTCGCTATGAGTCAGAACTGATTTGATGGTACTTAACAACAGCAATACATATATTGTATCTTACCACAGAGATGTATCTTGCACAGATGCCTCTGTGCTCTATACACTATTTTGTAGTCTTCTTTTCTGCTTGATAATATACTATGCTCAGCTTTCAATGTCAACACACATCATTTTTAATGACTACATTGCAGCCCTTTGGGTCAGTCGATATAATAAAATTAATTTAACTAACCCCCTATTGTTGGATATTTATGCTACTTTCATTTTTTTCCTATTAAGAAAAGAAGCTGAAGGAGTTGTTTTGTGCATATAGTCCTTACCCTTAAGGCACTCCCAACTATAGAAATTTCAAAGGAGTAGCCCATTGATCTATTTCATGGCAGGAAAATATGATTCTTTTTAATAATAATAATAATAACTACTGTCTCTTAAGCATTAACTTCAGTCATAACTGTTTCTTAAAGAAATAAGCACTGTGCTAAGGACGTTCTATCCGTATATTATTTAATCTTTATGCCAACTCTACACGGTTCTTATTATTACTAGATCTATCCCACAGAAGAGCAAATAGAAGCTTAAAAGCAGGAAAAGACTTGTCCAAGGTCACACAATGAATAAGTGGCAGAAATAGAATTCAAGCCTAAACCTGAAGACTCCAAAACCTCAATTTAGGACATCCTCTATATTGTTAATTGAAACTCTTGTTCCTGGATTTGAGCCTCAGACTTGGTCTTTGCCATAAATTGCAATAAAAGACCACTTGTGGTAGTTGTGAGTTCATAGATAGTACAAGCATTTAACACACTTGGCTTCTAACTAAACGGTTGAATGTTCAGGTCCACCCAGAGGTGCCTTGGAAGAGAGACCTTGCAATCTACAATCTACTTCCATAAAGAGTACAGTCGAGAGAACACTACGGAACACCATCCTGCCACATACGGGGTCACCATGAGTCTGAACCTTCTTGATAGCAACTGGTTTGTTGAGGGTAGCTATGAAACAGTCACAGATTTTGTCTCTCTTTGAAGTTCCTCTCTTTAAGATCAGAGCCTGCTTTCCCCGCCCTGGAACCAGGACTGAACTTGGTGACTTCTTTGAACCAATAGAAGGGACCAGACAAGATGTTGTGTTAGTTTCAATCTTAGGCTTCAAGATGTCTTGCCACTTCTCTGCTCTTGGAAACTGTGTGAACAAGCCTGGGCTAGCCTACTGATGGATGAGAGATACTGAGCTCCATTCTGATGAGATGCCAGAGGATCAGAACTGGACTGCTAACCACAAGATCGGCAGTTCAAACCCACCGGCTGCTCTACAGGATTGCTGAGTGAGAACCGACTTGGTGCCACCTAACAAGAACAAGAACAAATGGCTCCATAGGTCCTAATCCTAGAGCCTAGTTGAGTAGCAGATGTGTGAAGAATGAAGAAACTTGAGGCCAGTGGAAGCTCCCATCAAATTGTGAGTCCATACATGCATATTGTTTTATGCGTCCATGCTGTGGGGTACTTGTGATGTAGCAGAATTTAATGGATGCACTGCCACATGGTTAGGTGATATGTGGGTGACGCAATCTGAGAGAGATGGGGTCGAATGGGTGCTGGAACCCGTGTGTCTGGGAAGACTTCACAGAAGAGGTGACAGCTCATGCACTGCAATAACTAGCAAAGCCTCCTGAAGCAGAACGGGGAGGTGGACCTGCATGAACAATGAGATGACTCTCGCCACAGACAATGCTCCTCCAGAGCATTACGCAAACAGAAGCCTTTCTCTGGCTGCAAAGGCAGCTACATGGCATTTACACACCAAGGTAAAAAATAAAACACCTGGCAGATACCCTGGCAGCCTCCAGCAAGTCTAT
The DNA here is from genome assembly GCF_000296735.1 of Chrysochloris asiatica. Classification (NCBI taxonomy): domain Eukaryota; kingdom Metazoa; phylum Chordata; class Mammalia; order Afrosoricida; family Chrysochloridae; genus Chrysochloris; species Chrysochloris asiatica. The sequence goes on along the minus strand of NW_006408624.1, from coordinate 255,296 downwards.
CCTGAGGCTGGAGCAGAGATAAGTTATATGATGATCTCCCTTTTAAGTGGAGAATTGGAATTCTGGTCTCAGTCCAGCCAAAAAAAAAATGTTGCTCCTTCTCCAGCTTTTTCTAATCCTGATTGGGGCTTGTCCCTTAGACATCTTTTGCCCTTTAGAGGTCCTGAGGGATTAATACATGTCTCCATTCTCTAGTAGAGTCCTGGTATGGTGGTGTGGGTTTATGAACTGGACTGCAAAGGTGGCTTGAACCACAAGATTGGCGGTTCAAGCTCACCAGTTACTCCTCAATAACCCTATACAGGGTCTCTATGGATCAGAACCAACTCGATGGCATTTAACAACAGCAACACATCCTCTAACGGACTTCTGGTGTGGCGCTGTAGGATCAGCACTGGACTGTGAACCATGAGGTCAGCGGTTCAAATGCACAAGCTGCGTCTTGGAAACCCTATACAGGGTTACTTTGAATTGGAACTGGCTTGACAGCAATTAACAACAACATCCCCTGACAAGCCAGGTGGTGTGAGATGGTTTTCCAGTAACCCTTACACAGGTCACCCAGTGTGGCTGCTCTTAGCAGTATAATGATGAAAAAATGAGCCAAATAATCTGCCAGCTTTGTTGTTGTGAAGTGCCGTCGAGTCATTTCCAACCCATAGCGACCCTGTATAGGGTTTCCAGGGAGCAACTGGTGTGCTTGGACCACTGATCTTGCAGTTCAAACAACGTTGCACTCTGATGCATTAGCCCACAGCGCCATACCAGGACTCCCAGCTTTAGTGACTCAATAATAAGTCATTCACTTACTCGCTCCTTACACAAACACCCTTGACCTAGGCACTGTGTTTAAAGGTCTAAGAAACCCATGCGAAACTCCACGCTTACAGGGGATGAGCAATACAAACGTTATTCATGGATGCTTTTTATAGTTTATTTAGATTGTATATTTCACTTTCAGTAGTCGTCTCTCTCTCTTTCACTTTCTCTGGTTGCTCACCAAGTGCTTCTCCTGAGAATTCTATACCTGTCTCATTTGATGCTACGTAAGAAAGAAATGCTCCACAATGCAGATTAAAACAGAGCCTGTCTGTTTTGAGTTGCTGATGAAAGCAGTACCATGTCTTCTCCAGCATCTGAGGAAGCCAGAGGGATTGGAGTAGTAAGAACGGAAAGACAAACAGAGTGGGTATGTGTTCTGGGTACCACAACTCTGAGTTTTGGTGTCTCCTAAGATGTAAAATGACTGAGGCTTCATATCTTTTTATCATTGTGAAAATATTGATAAACCAACTTTTGCCAATTTAATGATTTGTTGTTGTTCTTGTTGTTGTAAAATGCGGTAGAGTCAGTTCTTAATCATAGTGATCTTGTATAGGGTTTCCAAGGAGAGGTTGGTGGATTTGAGCAGCTGACAACAACAACAAAACGTTAAATACAAGAAAAAGGGGGACCATTGAGGGGCCTTGACAAGAGTGTGAGCACTGCTATTCCTGTAACTCATAGCAACTCAGCACAACACAATGAAACACTGTCTGGTCCTGTTCCATCCTCACCACTGTTACACTTGAACCTATTGGTGCTGCCACTGTTTCATTTCATTTGGGGTTTTCATCTTTTTTGCTGACCCTCCACTTTAGCAAGCGTAATGTCCTTCTCCAGGGACTGGTACCTACTGATGGTAGTGGTTGTGTGCCGTGGAGTTGATTCCAACTCATAGCGACCCTGTACAGGGTTTCCAAGGCTGTAAATCTTTACAGGAGCAAAAAACCTCCTCTTTCTCCAATGGAACTGGTAGTTTCTGCTGACCCTGAGGTTAGCACTATCAGAGCTCCTTGGTACCTATTGATGTTGTTGTTGTTAGGTGCCATCAAGTCGGCATGGACTCATAGCGACCTAATGCACAGCAGAACGAAACAATGTCCGATCCTGGGCCAACCTCACTACTGTTGCCATACTTGAGTCCATTGATGCTGCCACCTGGCCAATCCATCTCGTTAGGGGTCTTTCTCTTTTTCTCTGACCCTCCATCTTACCAAACATGATATCCTTATTCAGCAACTGTTGCCTCCTGACAATATGTCCAAAGTATGAGAGACAAAGTTTGGCCATCTGGGCTTCTAAGGAGCACACTGGCTACACTTCTTTTAAAACAGGTCTATTGGTTCTTTTGGCAGTCCATGACACTTTTAGTATTCTCCTCCATCACCATAACTCAAAGGCATCAATTCTTCTATGGTCTTCCTTATTCACTGTCCGGCTTTCACATCCATATGAGGTTGTTGAAAATATCATGGCTTGGGTTAGGCGCACCTTAGTCCTCAAGCTGACATCTCTGCTCTTCAACACTTTAAAAAGTTCCTGTGCAGCAGATTTGCCCAATGCAATACATCGTCTGATCTCTTGACTGCTGCTTCCGCGAGTGTTGATAGTTGATCCAAGAAGAATGAAGTCCTTGACAACTTCAATCTTTTCTCCATTGATAAGAATGTTGTTTATTGGTCCAGTGGTGAGGATTTTTGTTTTCTTGACATTGAGATGTAATCCATATCGAAGGCTGTGCTCTTTGATCTTCACCAGTATATGTTTTAAGTCCTCTTCACTTTCAGCAAGCAAGGTTGTATCATCTGCATGTCACGGGTTGTTAATGAGTCTTCCTCCAATCTTGATGCCACGTCTTTCTTCATAGAACCCAGCTTCTCAGATTATTTGCTCAGCATACAGGTTGAATAAGTATGGTGAAAGAATTCAACCCTGTCGCACACCTTTCTTAATTTTAAGACATTCCTTGTTCCCATGTTCTGTTTGAACAACTGCTTCTTGGTCCAGGTACAGATATCTCATGAGCACGATTAAGTGTTCTGGAATACTCAGACTTCGCAATGTTGTCCGTAGCTTGTTATGATCCACACAATCGAAAGCCTTTGCATAGTCAATAAAGCACAGGTATACATCTTTCTGGTATTCTCTGCTTTCAGCCAAGATCCATCGGACATCAGCAATGATATCTCTCATTCCACAGCCTCTTCTGAATCCCGCTTGAACCTCTGGAGTTTCTCTGTCAATGTATGATTGTAGCCGTTTCTGTATTACCTTTAGAAAACTTTACTCGCAAGAGATATCAAAGAGATTGTCCAATGATTTCCGCATTCCGTTGGGTCACCTCTCTTTGTAATGGGCACAAATATGCATCTCTTCCAATCAGTTGGCCAGATAGTTGTCTTCCAAATTTCTTGGCAGAAATGAGTGAATGCCTCCTGTGCCACCTCACTTTCTTGAAAGATTTCAATTTTTATTCCATCAGTTCCTGGTGCCTTGTTCTTTGCCAATTCCATCAAAGCATCTTGGACTCCCTCCTTCAGTATCATTGGCTCTGGATCATATGCTACCTCTTGAAATGGTTGAACATTAACCATTTCCTTTTGGTACAGTGACTGTGTATTCCTTCCATCTTCTCTTGATGCTTTTTGAATCATTCAACAATTTGCCCAGAGAATCTTTCAATAACATACCTACTGATAGTATGTCACAATATGAGAGGCATAAAAGGAGTATTCTGAATGTACTTCTTCCAAAACAGATTTGTTCTTCTAGCATTTCATGGTACGGTCAATATTCTTCTCCAACATTATTAACTCAAATGCATCAATTCTTCTACAGTCTTCCTTATTTATTAATTGACCAACTTTCAAGTGCATTGGTATTTGAAAATATCAAGACTTGAATCAGGTACACCTTAGTCCTCAAACTGATAACTTTGCTCTTGAACACTTGAAAAAGGTCCTATGCAGTAGATTTTCCTAAAGAAATATAGTATTTGATTTTTTGACTGCTGCTTCCATGAGTGTTGATTGTAAACCCAAGCAAAATGAAGTATTTGACAACTTCGATCTCTTCTCCATTTACCACAGTGCTATTTATTGGTACACTTGTGAGGGTTTTTGTTTTCTTTACTTCGAAGGGCTGTGGTCTTTGATGTTCATCAGTATTTTAAGTATTCTTCACTTTCAGCAAGCAAGGTCGTATCATCTGCATATCACAGATTGTTAATGAGTCTTCCTCTAATTCTGATGACATGCTCTTCTTCAAATATAATACAACTTCAAGATTATTTGCACAGCATACAAATTGAATCAGTATAATGAAAGAATACAGCACTGGTACAAAGCTTTCCTGATTTAAGACATTCAGCATGCCCTTGTTCTGTTCTAAAAACTGCCTCTTGGTCTATGTACGGGTTCCTCAAGAGCATGATCAAGTGTTCTAGAATATTCATTCTTCACAATGTTATCCATAGCGTATCATGATCCACACAGTCAAAAGCCTTTGCGTAGTCAATAAAGTACAGGTAAACATCTTTCTGGTATTCTGTGTGTTTGGCCGTCTGATGTCAGCAATGATACCCCTAGTTTCATGTCCTCTTCTAAATCCAGATTGAGTTTCTGGCAGTTCCATGTTGAAGTATTGTTGCAGCCATTTATGCGTTATCTTTAGCAAAATTTTACTTGCATGTCATATTAATGATATTTTTCAATGATTTTTGCATTCCAATGGATCGTGTCTCTTTAGAATGGATGCAAATAATTTTTTTTCCCAATCATTTGGCGAGATCCATGTGTATAGTCTTCTCTTATGCTGTCTAAAGAAGGTATTTGAAATAAACAAATCATTTGTCTTGCAGAAATCTATCATTCGTTCTCCAGCATCATT
>NW_006408624.1:244960-248751 GCF_000296735.1 Chrysochloris asiatica | reverse complement strand
ACAACAACAACAATCATTTGGCAAGTTAACTGCCTTCAAATTTCATGGCATAGATGAATGAACACCTCCAAGGCTGCATCAGTTTGCTGAAAGATTTCAGTTTGTATTCTGTGAATTTCCACAGGCTTATTTTTGTTAATACTGTCATTGCAGCTTGGACTTCTTTCTTCAGTACCATTGGTTATTGATCATATGCTACATCTTGAAATGGTTGAACATCGACCATTTCTTTTTGGTACAGTGACTCTGAGTATTCATCTTCTTTTGATGCTTTCTGCATCATTTAATATTTTACCAATGGAGTCTTTCAGTAATACAAGTGAAGGCTTGAATTTTTTCTTCAGTTCTTTCATATTGAGAAATGCTGAGCATGTTCTTCTGTTTCGGCTTTCTAACTCCAGGTCTATGCACTTTTCATTATGCTTGACTTTGTCTCTTCTAGCTGCCCACTAAAATTTTCTGTTTAACTCTTTTCCTCACTGCTTCCTTTTGCTTTAGCATCTCTACACTTTTCTAACAGTCATTTTGTGTTGCTGTTGTTATTATTGATTCATGATTGACTTTTTATTTTAAGCCTGATTTTTAAAAAATGTTTTATTGTGAATTATGTGATAGTTTACATGGGCGTACATTAGCTTTACATACTTCCTATCGCGTATTGTTTCATTGTCATGGTTACAATCCCCTCCATACTTCATCAACTAATCAAAGGGTCTACCCCACAAGCCTGCCCTCCTGGTCATCAGCACACAGCCCCCTCTCCCTCTCTGGGTCTAGAGTCCCCAGCCACTTCATTTCTCCACATCATTGTCTCTGCCTCAATCTCTGGCGTAACGTGTTTCTTTGGGTAGGATCCCACACTCTGCTCTTTTCCCTTGATTGTTCCAGGGACCTCAGCTCCTGGACTGCAAAGTCAATCATTCTTCCCATTTGCTACAAAATATCTACCTTAACATCTCCAACCCTCAGAGTCAGTCCTGATAACAGTTATTCACTATTGTACCACAAGAGACCTATCCACATCTCCTTTCATCAGTTCCACCCAAACAGATTGGATACTACTCAGGGGAGATTCTACCTTCCTCCACAACCTTTAGATCTAGGCTCTCTCTTGAAAGTGTGTAAGCCAGTCACTGCTTGCCTCTATAGTGCCACCCCCATTCTGGGTAGCCAATGTCCAAGTTGTCCATCCCTGTCTACTCTGTGTATGGAGGGAGTGGGAATGATCCTCACTGTAAAGATTTGTTCCCTCTTTTGAGCTACTGCATCCATAGGTGTAGGTCAAGTTCGTCAAATTGTATGAGATTACTCTTTTTTTCCTCTTTTTTCTTCTTCTAGTTGAGCTCTGATCATCCCGTCATTGAAGCCAGGTCAAGTGGGTATTATCTGCAAGTGTGAGTGTTCTTATGCATATGCCCTCTCTTCTTATCAGCTGGACACTTCACTCTCCACTCTAGTCCTTTATGGCTTATGTCACTGACTCTGCGCCCAAGAGTCTCCAAGTATTGCCACACAGCTGGCCAACCAGGTCTCCACCCGGGTTCACAGGAGTCTCTTAAATGGTGTAGGGCTTAGCTTGCAGCTTCATTACTGTTTTCCCCTCACTTCTCCTTGTCGATGATGAATGTGGTCACCATTCACAGCACTTGTCTGCTCATGTAGTACCATTGAATCTTAGTCTTGGAAGGGGGTTTGCCCGGAGGGGACCTGGCCACTTGCCTTGATGTCTCCTGGGTGAGCAACTTGCTAGTTTTATAGTAATCCGTTGGACTGCCATTGTTGTTTTGTATTTTTCCTGTCGGCCTTTCTTTCAAGAAGTATCTTCTGTTCTTCTAGCCATTCCAGGCTGGTCTGCTTGTCCTTTTGAGTGGAAATTTGCCACCACAGAAGATTATGGATGGGGTTCAGGATTCTACCTATGGTTTTATGTAATGCAGAGGCTCCACAGAAAGCCTCCTTCACTGGGCATGTCGTAGCCCCATTTTAGGTATTCCAATCAGTTATAGGTTGAAGATGACTTACAAGCTTTCTATGGTGATATTTCTGGCTATTCTTTTCTCTCCCCGTCTAGTGTCTATTTTATAATGGTATGCAAAGGAAAACAAGATTCAAAAGATAGCCAAGCATCTTAACTTTATTTTTCCCCTTTTCCCCATTCCAACCATGTCTCAATCCCTGTATCCCAGAGCCCTGTTATTCCAAGGTTGTGCATACATCATTATTTACCTCTGTCCCACAAGCCCATGCAAACCTGTCTAATTGTTTTCCTCCACAAGCCCATGCAAACCTGTCTACTTGTTTTCCCAACAACCTAGTTCTTCCATTCCCCTACCACTTCTTGTGTATTGCCCCCTCTCTAGCACCCAAACTATCCTGTGTCTCCTCCCAAACCTGTGCTTCACCTTCCCATCCCTCCCCTCACCCCACACCCCAGTAACCAGAATATACCCTCCCCCCCTTTAGTATGGGTTCTTTTTTTTTACTCTTTTACAGTAATGATCCTATGGAGTAGTTCTCCTTTTGTGACTGACTAATTTCACTCAGCATAATGTCCTCCAGGTTCATCCATGTTATGCGGTGGCTTGCCACTTCCTTGTTATTCTTCAATGTAGCATAATATTCCATTGTGTGTATGTACCACAGTTTGTCTATCCATTCTTTCATTGATGGGTACTTAGGCTGTTTCCTTCTTCTTGCTATTGTAAATAGTGCTGCTATGAACATTTGTGTGAATATATCCACTGGTGTTAGGGCTCATATTTCTTGTGTCTAAATATCAAGTAGAGGAATTGCTGGATCATAAGGTATTTCTATTTCCAAACTTCTGAGTTAGAGACATATTGCTTTCCAGAGAGTTTGGACCATTTTGCAATTTCACCAGCAATTCAGGAGCGTCCCAGTCCCTCCACATCCTCGCCAGCATTAATTGTCCTCTACTTTTTTGATCTTTGCTGTTATTGCTGGTGTGAGATGATATCTCATTGTTGTTTTGATTTGCATCTCTAATTGATCTCTAGATTCAGGTGGGATATATTCAAGGTCATATTTTGGCTCTCATGGACTTTGTTTTCATTTTCTTCAGCATCAGCTTGAACTTGCATATGAGAAATTGATGGTCGGTTCCACAGTCTACCACTGGCCATGTTTTGACTGATGATATGAGCTTTTCCACCATTTCTTCCCACAGATGTAGTCAATTTGATTTATGTGTATTCCATCTGGTGAGGTACATGTATATACTCATTGTTGTTGTTGTTGTGTGCCGTGGAGTCTGTTCTGGCTCATAGCAACCCTGTACAGGGTTTCCAAGGCTGTAAGTCTTTACGGGAGCAGAAAGCCTCATCTTTCTACCATGGAGTGGCTAGCAGTTTCGAACTGCTGACCTTAAGGTTCGCACCCTGATTCATAACCACTACTTTACCAGAACTCCTTGTAAGGATTATTTTAAAATAATATTCTCAATGAAGAAGTCATTGATCTTGCAAAATTTTATTATGCAATCCCAGCATCATTTCTATCACCAAGCACATATTTTCCAACTACTAAGTCCTGGTGTGGCACTGTGGACTAATGTGCTGGACTGAAAAGTCAGTTTGAATCTCAAGGTTGGTCCTTCAAGCTCACTAGCTGCTCCTTAGAAAACATACACAGGGTCACTATGGGTCAGAACTGACTTGACGGCACTTAATAGCAACAACTGAAGGCTGTGTTCTTTGATCTTCATCAGTAAATGTTTCAAGTCCTCTTCACTTTCAGCAAGCAAGGTTGTATCATCTGCATATTGCAGGTTG
>NW_006408624.1:237446-244355 GCF_000296735.1 Chrysochloris asiatica | reverse complement strand
GTCATGCTGGGTAAGATGGAGGGTCAGAGAAAAAGAGGAAGACCCCCAACGAGATGGATCAGCCAGGTGGCATCATTGATGGCATCAAGTGTAGCAGTGGTAGTGAGGTAGGCCCAGGATCAGACATTGTTTCATTCTGCTGTGCATGGGGTCTCTATGAGTCGGTTCTGACTCAATGGCACCTGACAACAACAATAGCAACAACAACAACCCTTGTTCTTTGTTTCCAACCTTCACATTTTAATCACCAGTAAATATCAATGTATCTTGATTACATGCTTGGTAAATTTCAAATTGAAAAAGTTGGTAGAAATCTTCAGTTTCATCATCCCTAACTTTACTGGCTGGTGCATAAATTTGAATAACATTAGCTGGTGTTCCATGTAGGAATGTGGATATTGACCTATCACAGACAGCACTGTATTTCAAGATAGATCTTGAAGTACTCTTTTTGATGATGAATGCTATGCCATTCCTCTTGAATTTGTTGTTCCTAGCACAGTAAACCATATAATTGTCATCTTCAAAATGGCCAATACCTGTCCATTTCAACTCAGTAACGTGAAGGATATTCATCTTGAGTAGATATATGCCCACCAATGTTCATAGCAGACAAATGCTGTGATTGGTGACCACGTGTGTCACTGATAAGGAGAAGTGAGGGAAAAACAGCAATGAAGTTGAGAGCTAAGCCCTATAACATTTACCCGGGTGGAGACCTGGTTGGCCAGCTGTGTGGCAATACTTGGAGACTCTTGGGCGCAGAGTCAGTGACATAGCCACAGAGGACTAGAGTGGAGAGTGAAGCAGCCTACTGATAAGAAGAGAGGGCATGTGCACAAGAATACCCACACTTGCAGATAATACCCACTTGACCTGGCTTCAGTGACTGGATGATCATAGCTCAACTAGAAGAAGAAAGAAGAGGAAAAACATAGTAATCTGATATAATTTGATGAACTTGACTTACACCTATGGATGCAGTAGCTCAAAAGAGGGAATAAATCTTTATACCGAGGATTATTCCCACCCCGTTCATACACAGCATAGACAGGGATGGGCAACTTGGACATTGACTACCCAAAATGGGGGATACGAAGGCAATAAGTGACTGGCTTACAAGCTTTCAAAAGGGAGTCTAGATCCAGAGGGTGTGGAGGAAGGTAGCATCTCCACTGAGTAGTATCCAATCTGTCTTGGCTGGGCTGATGAAAGGAGATGTAGATAGGTCTCTTGTGGTACAATAGTGAATACGTGTTATCAGGAATGATTGTGAGGTTTGGAAATTTAAAGGTAAACGTTTTGTAGCAAAAGGAGGGGAGTGATTGACTTTGCAGTCTAGGAGCAGAGGTCTCTGGGACCATCCAGGGAGAAGAGCGCACAACGGGACCCTACCCAGAGAAGCAGTGATGCCAGAGATGGAGGCAGAGATGATGACGTGGAGAGATGGAGCAGCTGGGTACTTTAGAACCAGAGAGGGAGAGGGGCTGTGTGCTGATGACTGGGGGACAGGCTTGCAGTGTATACCCTTTGTTTGGTTTATGATGCATGGAGGGGATTGTAACCATGGCAATAAAATGATATACGATGAGATGAATGTGAAAGTAATGTTCTCCCATATAAACTATCACATAATTCACAATAAAACATTTTTAAAAAAGGTTAAATGAGCTACTGCCATCAAGTTGATTCTGCCTCAGAGCAACCCCATAGGACAGAGTAGAGGTAACTGTTCCTTAGGGTTTTTTAGATGGTATATTTTTACAGGAGCAGACTGCCTTGTCCTTTTCCCGTGGAGCAGCTGGTGGGTTTGAACTGTCGACCCTGTAGGTAGCAGCCCAACACTCAATGCCTGCTGCTACCAGGGTCACTTCCCTTAAAGATTAAAATCAAAGTCAAACCCACAGACATGAATCAGTTCTGATGATAGCTGACCCTACACAGAGTTTCAGAAGCTGTAAATCTTTACAGGATTTGAATCTAGAACAGCCTACAGGGCAGTTTCTCTTTCACCAGCAGTCAAAATTCACTCAGTGGCATGCAACAATTACACCTGCCCCTGCACCTGCTTTCCAGTAGCTGCTGGGAATGATGTGATCACTGATAAGTGCTCAGCCAGGCCCATGTAAGCCCTGGGGTGGACCCAGAGGCGTTCTGCTATACAGCCAAAGCTTTTGGTGTCAGACTGCAACGCCCCCCACTTTCATCTCCATGTGTTCCTAAGTAGCATGAAAATTGCATGGTTATCAACTATGACAAGGTCCTAGCAAGTCAGAGGAGTCTCCCCAGTCTAGCCCCACAGGTGACTGCTGGAATTCAGAGTGAAAGAATGCAGACCCATGGAACCTCTCCCCAGCAGCGATTCCCCCAGGGGTCTTTGACCTTGAGGGCTGCGGGTCAGACCATCTAATGGGTCACACAGTCCATAAGAGATTGACCCAGGCCTCCTGAGTACCAATAACTCATCCTGATTTCCTGATCCTATATGATCTTGGTCAATTAATTCCCTTCCTCTCATTGGGATCAATTTCCCATATGTAAATTCAGTTCAAATCCACCAACCACTCCATGGGAGAAAGGTGTGGTGGTCTACTTATGTCATATTGTTGTTGTTGTTAAGTGCTGTTGAGTTGGTTCTGACCCCTGTATGGGGATTCCGAGGAGTGGCAGGTGAGCTTGAACTTGTGGTTCAAACTGACTGCAGCCCAGTGCATTAACCCAGAGCATCAAAGCCTTGGAAACCCTATAGAGCAGTTTTATTCTGTCCTATGGGGTTGCTGAGTCAGGATCAACACTAGGGTAGGGAGTTGTTGCTGTGGTTAAGGACCGTCAAGTTAGTTCTGACTCATAACAACCCTCATAGGGTTTCTAAGGAGCAGCTGGTGAGTTTGAACCGATGACTTTTCAATTCAAACATATCTTGTGGTCCAGTGCTTATCTTACAGCACTACACCAGGGTAGTGGGTTGGTTTGGTTTATAATCAGAGAATCTAAAGGCATTATATGAAGAGGCAGGCCCAGATATTAAAATAATTTAGCCCCTAAATCCCAGAGAAGTTCTTCACAGCTAACAGGTATGTTGTTATTAGCTGCCATCTAGCCAAGCCTGACTCACAGTGGTCTCGCGTATAAGGGACAGAAACATGGTCTAGTCTTCTGAGTCAAGTTATGCTTGGGGCCGCTATGAGTGGAGCCTACTCGACAGCACCTAACAACAGCATTGTCTAGTGCCTTCAGACCTAGGGGACTCACTTCCAGCACTTAAGTTTTTTATTGACTAATTTCCAAAAGTGATCACCAGATCTTTCTTTCTAGTCCATCTTGGTCAGGAAGCACCACTGAAACCTGAGCACCATGGGTAACTCTGCTAATATTTGAGACACCAGCAGTATCATAGCAACACACAGTACAGTGGTATGAATTTAACCATTCATCTTGTTGTTAGGTGCCATTGAGTCTGTTCCAACTCATAGCAAACCTATATAGGGTTTTCAAATGCACCTGGTGAGTTTGAACACCAACCATATGGTTCAAACCAACCTTGTGTTCTAGTGCTTATCTTATAGCACCATACCAACTCACTAGGTCCTATGAGGAAGTTGTGGCACAGAGAAGGTAAATAACTTGCTCAAGGTTGAACAGCTAGGAAATGACCATGACACAATTTGAACCCAGACTGTCTGGCTCCAGCTCTGGGCTCTTCAGTGCTGTGCTCTGCTCTGCTCTCTCTCGGTTTGCTTTTATGTCTTCAATACAAATTCAGTCTTCACTAAACCTCCCCTACCGCCACTCCAGGCCAGAAAGACCTTGGATCTCATTCCTCCTAATAAGATCCTGCAGTATTCCCAGAATCATGTGGTATCAGGAAAACTGGGAAAGAAACCAGGTCCGTTCACTGCGGTGGTCACCGTCTCAGTCACATCATTCCCCTCCGGTGCCATACTGATGCCCTCTGTCTCTGGGCAGGTCACAAAGGTGTACCCAGGGCTAGTTCTGGGTGTTCTTCCAGTAGCCCTCAAGTTGTTGTTGTCATGTGCCGTGGAGTCAGTTCCGACTCATAGTGACCCTGTACAGGGTTTCCAAAGCTGTAAATCTTTACGGGAGCAGAAAGCCTCATCTTTCACCCGCGGAACAGCTGGTAGTTTCAAACTGCTGACCTTGCGATTTGCAGCCCGATTCGTAACCACTATGCTACCAGAACTCCTCAAGACCACATGCTAAACAACCAGTTTCCAGCCACACACCGTCCTCAGGTCACATTCTGTGTCCCTTCTGAATGGGAGGAGAGCTGGTCTCAGATGATTTGTTTTGTTTTTAGTTTTCTCATCAACCTCATAAGGCTTCTATGAAAAGCACCTGGGAACATACATTCAACAGATATCAGTGGGGCCCCTGCCAGGAGTCCAACTCTGTGCCTGGGAAACCAGTGTGAGGAGAGGGCCTTTGAGCACAACTGTGTATGTCGTGTGAATATGAACAGGAAGCTGTGGGGCTGCCAAGCTGGTTCCTTTGGCACAACCTTGTATGTTGTGTGAATAGGAACAGGAAGCTGCCAGGCTGGTTCCACTGGCTCCTGCCTCCTGCTGCCACTCCAGCTGTACTGCCCATCCCTCTGTACCCAGCAGCAGGGAGAGCCAGCTCCTATTCCTGTGGCTTCAGCTGAGAGAGCCAGGCCTGGTGAGCGATGAGGAGCATTTGAGGAAAAGGGAACGGACTTCACTTCTGGATCTGCAGGCTTCTAGGAGCAGCCCACAGAAAATGGCAGTGTGATTGAATTTCCCAACCTTTGACTTCTCAGAATTCTCTGAGCCCATAGTCTGGTAGTATGGGTTTTAGCACTTCACTTGTGATCTTGTGGTAAACTACACCCCTACCGCACTCCCATTCTCAATTTCATCTCTAGGATAAAGAGATTGAACTTGTTCAGGAATACCAATCAACCTAGACTGAGTGTCCACCCTGACTAGTGGAGTACCCAAGGGTCAGAATTCTGAGGCTACATCAAGTGGCCAAGGATGCTGTGATTGATGGGTGATGTCTGTCTTGGATGTGTATCAAGGACAAAGTGCCTTGGAACTGCTTCCTACCTATGAGCTAGACAGTGGAAGAGAAGCTTGGCAATGTGCTTCCACAAAGAAGACAGCCAAGAAAACTCTATGGAACTATATGACAGTGTTTAGTTTTAGAGCAACTGGGGGAAAGTAGAATCAATCCCCAATGAACAGTTTCCATCTTGCCTTGAAAGGAGTTGGGGATAGGATTCATTTGATCTAATAGTGAGCAATTGGTATCAGGACTAATTGCAATTGTCACAATTATGAAGGTAAAAGATGTGTAACAAAAAGGGGGAAGTAGTTAATCTTACATTCCAGGAACAGAGGACCCTCGGACCAGCAAAAGGGAAGAGCGTGAGTGGAACATGGGATCCCAACCAGAGAAGCAATGACACCAGAGATGGAGGCAGAGATGATGGTATGGAGGGATAGATCAGTTGAGGACTCTAGACTCATGGAAGGAGAAAGGTTGTATGCTGATGGGCAGGGGGCTGGTTTGCAAAATATGCCCTTTGGTTGTTTAAACAATTATATATTCTTGTATGTTTTTCTGTAAATCAAATAAAGGGATTGTAATCATGACAATGAAACAGGATGTGACTGGTTGAGTGCAAAACTGATGTTCTGCATGCAGACTATCACTCAATTCACAATAAAAACTTTTCATAATAATTTTTTAAAAAAGGATATTGATCTTTATTCATTCCATTTCATTTTTTACCATTTTCAACTTTCTTAGATTCGTACTTCATACATTCCATGCTCCAATAATGAATGGATGTTTGCAGCTGTTTATCTTCCTCTTGAGTTGGGCCCCATCAGCAGATGAAGATTTACTTCATTTATTACATCACAGTGAACTCTACTTTGTGGAGGCAGCTCTTCCCCAGTTGTATTTTGAGTGCCTTCCAACCTGAGGGGCTTATCTTCTGGCGTTATATCTGATAATATTCTTGTGCTATTCGTAATGGGGTTTTTTGTTTGTTTGTTTTTATCTTCTAGCACTATATCTGACAATATGTCACTGCAATTCATAAGGTTTTCAGTGTTAAAACATCAAAAGTAGTCCACTGCTATTTCTCTCTAGTCTGTCTTAATGTGGAAGTTCCACTGAAACCTTTCCACCATGGTTGACCCTGCTGGTATTTAAAATACCGTGGAATATCTTCCACCATTACATAGACATGAAAGTCACCACAGTACAGCAAAATGACAGATGAGTGGTGGAGTGAGAGTATTAGACTTGTCTGCTAGAAAGAGTTCTCTGGCAGCCTTGCAGGATAGTTTATAGAAAGGTAAAGGAAAGGTTGGCACAGGAACAGTCAGTATTTTGTTACACAAAAGATTGTTCTAACATGAGTTAGAGTTGATTCAACTAACAACAGAAGTTGCTAGTTGAAGCTAGGGACAGGTGTTGCAGCTAGGAGATATTGCAAATGTTATTAGAAATTACGATGGCAGACTCAGCAACCATTAAGGCAGCATCATGCAGTGGTCATGCACATAAGCTCTGGAGTCAACTGCTAGGATTCAAACCATGTCTGTATTCCAGAGCAGCTTTGTGGCCTTGGGCAAGTTACTTAACAACTCTTCTCTTGACTTTACTTATCTGCAAATTCAGGATAACAGAAGCAACTACTAGCAGAATGCAGAAATTATGGGACAATATCAAGGAGCTCTGGTAGCGTAGTGGTTACGAATCGGGCTGCGAACCTTAAGGCCAGCAGTTCGAAACTACCAGTTGTTCCGCAGGAGAAAGAAGAGGCATTCAGCTCCCGTAAAGATTTACAGCCTTGGAAACCCTGTACAGGGTCGCTATGGGTCGGAAACGACTCGACGGCACTTAACAACAACA
>NW_006408624.1:231335-236536 GCF_000296735.1 Chrysochloris asiatica | reverse complement strand
AAGCAGACCAGCCGGGAGCAGCTAGAAAACCAGAAGATACTTCTTGAAAGAGGGACCTACAGGAAAAATACAAAATAATAAAGGCAGTCCGACTGTTACCACAAGAACATACAGGTGGCCTGCCCAGGAAACATCAAGGCAAGTGATCAGATCCTCTCAGTGCAAATTCTCTTCCAAGACTAAGACACAAGGGAAATATACACTTTGACTGACAACCACGCATGTCACCCAGAAGGGGAAGTGGCCGAAGAACATCAACGAAGGGGCGAGCTAAGCCCTACATTGTTCAGCAAACTACTGTGAACCCTGATGGAGACCTCGTCTGCCAGTAGCGAGGCAACATCTGGGGACTCATGGGCTCAGGGTCAGTGATACAGCTACAGAGGTCTAGAGTGGAGAGCGGGGTGGCCAGCCTATAAAAAGAGGCCAGACAGACATAAGAACACCCACACTTGCAGATGATGCCCATTTGACTGGACTTCAATGACTGGATAAACAGAGCTCAACCCTAAGAAGAAAGAAGAGGGAAAAAAGCGTCATCTGATACAATTTGATAAACATGGCCTACACCTATAAATGCAGTAGCTCAAAAGAGGAAACAAGTCCCTGCTGCAAGAACTATACCCACCCCCTCCACACAAAGGGTAGATAGGGATGGGAAACTTGGACATTTGCTACTCAAAATGGTGGAAGGGATATAAAGCCAAGAAGTGACTGGCTTACAAACTTTCAAGAGGGAACCTAGATCCAGAGGGCATGAAGGAAGGTAGAGTCTCCAATGAGTGGTGTCCAGCCTGTCCAGGAAGGGCTGATGAAACAAAATATAGATGGGTCTCTTGTGATGCAATGGTGAACAATTGTTATCAGGACTGATTGTGAGGGTTGGAAATCTAAAGATGGACATTTCGTAACAAAGAGGGGAGTGATTAATTTATCAGTCTAGGAGCGGAGAACCCTGGGACCATCAATGGAGAAGAGCGAAGAGCGGAATCCTACCCAGAGAGGCAGTGAGGCCTGGGATGGAGGCAGAGAAGACAACGTCAAGAGATGGTGTGGCTGTGGGCTCGGGATCAGGAGATGGAAAGGGGCTGAGGACTGTGGTGGGGGGGGATGCAGGTTTATAGGGTACACCCCTTGGTTAGGTGAGGATGCATGGACAGGATGATAACTATGCCAACGAAATGATGGATGATGGAATGAATGTAAAGCTGATGTTCTCCCATGTAGACTATCACACAATTCACAATAAAATATTTTTAAAAAAAAGAAAGTTGGAAGACAACTATCTGGCCGACTGATTGGAAGAGATCCATATTTGTGCCCATTCCAGAGAGAGGTGACCCAGCAGAATGTGGAAATCATTGGACAATCTCTTTGATATCTCAAGTGAGTAAAGCTTTGCTAAAGGTAATACAGAAATGGCTACAATCATACATTGACAGAGAACTTCCAGAGGTTCAAGATGAATTCAGAAGAGGCCATGGAATGAAATATATCATTGCTGATGTCCGATGGATCTTGGCTGAAAGGAAAGAATATCAGAAAGATGTTTACTTGTGCTTTATTGACTGCGCAAAGGCTTTCATTTGTGTGGATCATGACAAGCTCTGGGCAACATTGCGAAGTATGAGTATTCCAGAACACTTCATTGTACTTCTGAGGAATCTGTACCTGGACCAAGAAGCAATTGTTTGAACAGAACATGGGAATACTGAATGGTTTAAAATTAAGAAAGTTAGGAGACAATGTTGTATTCTTTCACCATACTTATTCAACCTGTATGCTGAGCAAATAATCCAAGGAGCTGGGTTCGATGAAGAAAAATGTGGCATCAGGATTGGAGGAAGACTGATTAACAATCTGCGATATGCAGATGATACAACCTTGCTTGCTGAAAGTGAAGAGGACTTAAAACATTTACTGATGAAGATCAAAGAGCACAGCCTTCAGTATGGATTACATTTCAATGTCAAGCAAACAAAAATCCTTACCATTGGATCAATAAACAACATTCTTATCAACAGAGAAAAGATTGAAGTTGTCAAGGACTTCACTCTTCTTGGATCAACTATCAACACTCACGGAAGCAGCAGTCAAGAGATCAGACAATGTATTGCATTAGGCAAATCTGCTGCACAGGAACTTTTTAAAGTATTGAAGAGCAAAGATGTCACCTTGAGGACTAAGGTGCACTTGACCCAAGCCATGGTATTTTCAATAACCTCATATGCATGCAAAAGCTGGAAAGTGAATAAGGAAAACTGTAGAAGAATTGATGCCTTTGAATTATGGTGTTGGAGGAGAATACTAAAAAGTGCCATTGTTGTTGTTGTTGTTGTTAAGTGCCGTCGAGTCGGTTTCGACCCATAGCGACCCTGAATAGGGTTTCCGAGGCTGTAAATCTTTACGGGAGCAGATCGCCTCATCTTTCTCCCGCGGAGCCGCTGGTAGTTTCGAACTGCTGACCTTCCGGTTCGCAGCCCGATTCGTAACCACTACGCTACCAGAGCTCCATGGGCTGCCAAAAAAACCAATAGATCTGTTTTGGAAGAAGTGAAGCCAGAGTGCTCCTTAGAGGCCAAGATGGCCAAACTTCACCTCTCATACTTTGGACATATTGTCGGAGGGAACAGTCACTGGAGAAGGATATCATGCTTCATAAGATGGAGAGTCAGAGAAAAAGAGGAAGACCCCCAATGAGATGGATTGGCCATGTGGCAGCATTGATGAACTCAAGTGTGGCAACAGTAGTGAGGTTGGGCCAGGATCAGACATCATTTCATTCTACTATGCATAAGGTCACCATGAGTCAGTGCCAACTCGATTGCACCTAACAACAACAACAACAACAACATCATTAAAATCATATTCAAGTAAAATCTTGCTGAAGATCATTCAAAAATGGGTCCAGCAATAAATCAATAGGGAACTGCTGGAAGTTCAAGTGCAAGAGAACTCCAGAGATTCAGATGACCACAAAACAGGAAGGGAGATAATAAATAAGGATAAAACCATTCACCAAGAGTAGTCCCTGCCATATGGTTAGGGACTTACTGGAAGATGAAGGCTTGTGGTTCATAGCTGGAGACACAGGGCTCTGAGCAATACGTCCTTGCATGGATTCAGGGCAGGAACCAGATAACTGCCTGTGTTTACGCACATACAAGTGCCCAGAAAAGTGTGCTCTCTACCTTTTCCACACAGCCACACTCACCCAGTGACTTCTGATACCTCCCCACAACCTCTCCCATACCCAATGGTGCATCTAGCCCACTTCCACACCATCCATGCCCAGCGCCCAACTTCGTCCTATCCAAGTTGCCTTCAGGGAGCTCCCACAGATCATGTACTTTGTGCATACTGGCTCCACAATAGGTGGGGTGTACTCTCACAGATCGTGCATCCGTCCACATGCTCTTATGGAGCATGTGTCATGGTCATGGCAGATCCACTCCATGATTGTTGATGAGTGTTCACACTTGAGCATGTTGCCACATCACTTTCCCACCCTCATCTGCTCTACTCGACTAGCAAACAGGGACCATACCCACACTCCCGTCTACTACCGCACCCACATGGAGATAGGTTGTAGGAACCCCATTGCTGCCAAGTTAGTGGCCAGATTCGCATGTCCACCCCACCCACCCAGATATGTCAAAACAAAACCAAAAATAAAGGTGAAACAAACCACAATACAACCAACAAGTAAATACAAAAACATCACAGTGTCTTGGAAACAGCAGACAACTTCCAATTATACAAAGATACAGAACAAGGTGGCTAAAGCAACTGACCAAAATAAAGAAGCAGAGAACCTCTCTTAGGAAGACGTGGCAATGGAACTACTTGATAAAGAATTCAAAAGACTTGTATGTAGGGCCCTCCAAGAGACCAAGGAAAACAGAGGAAATAAAGAAAACACACACAAAATTCTAGAAGTTCAGGAAAGCAATATAAGAATAAAATGACAAAATAGACAGTTAGAAACCATACAAGAACAGCAACTAGGAATCCAGAAGATTGACACTGAAATTTCAAAAATAGATAATGCAATGGAAGGGTTAATTAGTACAATAAAATCAATGGAAGTCAAAATCAGAAAAATAGAAGAAACAGTCCTTGATACCAATCTCTGAGAAGAACATTGAAAACACAAATGAAGAAAGCCTACAAATTCTGTAGCACACTATCAAGAGGAATAATTTATGTATGATCTGAATTTCAGGAAAGGAGGACAAACACACACACACAAAAGCACAGAGAAAATTGTCAAAAATTAGTTGGAAGAAAACATCTCTAATGTCTTGAAAGATGAGAGGATAGCCATTCAAAAAGCTTAGTGGACCCCAAATGTTATTAGATTGCAAAACCAATTCACCAAGACATATCATAATCAATTTTTCCAAAACCAAAGACAAAGAAAGAACTCTGAAAGTAGTTCATAAAAACAAAAAAACTCACAAAATGTTACTTACAAAGGGGACCCAGTAAAACAGATCTGATTTCTTGGCAAAAAAACCATGAAAGTAAGAAAGCAATGGGATGACATATAGTTGTATATAACCTTGAAAGAAAAAAAAAATTGCCATTCAATAATTATATATTCAACAAAATTGTCCCTTAAATGTGAAGGGAAATTAGGACATCTTCAGACAAACAGAAATCAAGGGAATTGTGGGGGAAAAAAACAAAAACAGATCAACCTTAGGAAAAATGCTAATGGGAGTACTTCAAAAAGAGAACCAACAATGTCAGACAAAAACCTGAGATTAAGACACATGAAAACGTCACCTGGAAACTAACTGTGAAAAATGAACCACGCTTCCCTTCTGCAGCACTCTTTACTTCTCACGTGGGTCTGGTAACTCATTACAAAGGCCACACAGTACTCAGAGACAACACTGATGATTATGGGGTTTATTAGGAAAGCTGTTGTTGTTGTTGTTAAGTGCCATCGAGTAGATTCCAACCTATAACAACCCTGTATAGAGTTTCCAAGGAGCAGCTGCTGAGCTTGAACCATCAATCTTGCAGTTCATACTGACTTTGCAGTCAGATGAATTAGCCCAAAGCACCACACCAGGGAAATTGTTGTTGTTGTTGTTGTTGTTGTTGTTGTCAGGTGCCATCAAGTCAGAACCAACTCATAGCGACCCCATGCACAGCAGAACGAAACAATGTTCGATCCTGGGCCAACCTCA
>NW_006408624.1:190718-231030 GCF_000296735.1 Chrysochloris asiatica | reverse complement strand
ATGATCCTCCTTATTCACTGTCCAGCTTTCGCATCCATATGAGGCTATTGAAAACACAATGGCCTGGGTCAGGCGCACCCTAGTCCTCAAGCTGACGTCTCTGCTCTTCAGAGAAATTAACAGGTTACAATTCAGGGTCAGAAATGCTCAGAGCACAGTTGTTCCAGTCAGAACAGCCTCTACTCAGCCATGCCCACAGATAGGACTCTCTCTGTCCAGGCCAATTTTATTGTGTTACAAAGCTCTTTTCGGACTGCTGATAAATGTCCACAGGACATATCACTTCACCTCAGTCTTCAAGCTCACAGTTCTAGCTCTGTGGGTCAACAAACCTAGTGCCCTAATTCAGTGTCCAGAGACATCCCAATCTGCAAGCAAACGTCTTGACCAGTATTATTCAGTAGGAAGCCCACCATACTGCCTTGTGCTCTGGCTCTTGGTTCTACTGATGATGATCCTCTGTCACTCCTCTGGTATCACAGCTTTCTGTCTCTGGGTCAAGGAGGTTCAATTGGTTTAAAGGACATGCTCTTCTACTGACATTCTTCGATGATTGTGAGATCAATGCCCTACCCCCTGCCTCATACTTCTGAGCTAGTTCCTTTTATGCCTATGGTAGTACTGCTTTGGCACTGTGGGTTAATGCACTGGACTGAAAAGCTGGTTTGAACCACAAGGTCAGTGGTTCAAGCTCACCAGCTGTTCCTTGGAAGCCCTATGCAAGGTCACTATGGTCAGAACCAACTCAACGGCACTTAACAACAACAATTACAATGAACTCTGTTAACATCTATAGCTAAATCATGTCATCCTATCAGTATCTTCCCAGGAAAGATTACTCAGACCCATCAGGAAAACAATTGTTTGGTGTAAGTTACAAAGGCTAGAAAAGACTATTAAATAATGTACTATATCACACCAACTCAGAAAAAGAATTTTCAGAAAGAAAATAAACCTACAAAACTTCATATGGAACCAGAAACATCAATCTTATGTTGTTGTTAGATGCTATTGAGTCACTACCAACACATAGCAACCCTATGCACCACAGAACGAAACACTGCCCAGTACTGGGCCAGCCTTACAATTGTTGCCATGCTTGAGCTCATTGATGCTGCCACTTTGCCAATTCATCTTGCTAGGGGTCTTCCTCTTTTTCTCTGACCCTCCACCTTACCAAACATGATATCCTTCTCCAGCGACTGGTCCCTCCTGACAATATGTCTGAAGTATGAGAGACAAAGTTTGGACATTCTGGCCTCCGAGGAGCACTCTGGCTGCACTTCTTCCAACACAAATCTGGTGGTTCTTTTGGCAGCCATGGCACTTTCAATATTCTCTTCCAACACCATAACTCAAAGGCATCAATTCTACGGTCTTCCTTATTCACTGCCCAGCTTTCACATGCATATGAGGTTATTGAAAATACCATGACTTGGGTCAGGTGCACCTTAGTCCTCAAGCTGACATCTTTGTTCTTCAACACTTTAAAAAGGTTTTGTGCAGCAGATTTGCTTAATGCAATACATCATTTGACTTCTTGACTGCTGCTTCTATTTGATGGTTGATCCAAGAAGAATGAAGTCCTTGACAACTTCAGTCTTTTCTCCACTGATAAAAATGTCATTTATTGATCCAATGGTGAGGATATTTGTTCTATTTACATTGAGATGTAATACAAACAGAAGGCTGTGCTCTTTAATCCTCATCAGTAAGTATTTTGAGTCCTCTTCATTTTCAGCGATCAAGGTTGTATCATCTGCATATCACAGATTGTTAATGAGTCTTCTCCAATCCTGATGCCATGTTTTTCTTCATTGAACCCAGCTTCTTGGATTATTTGCTCAGCATACAGGTTGAATAAGTATGGTGAAAGAATACAACCTTGTCGTACACCTTTCTTCATTTTAAACCATTCAGTGTTCCCATGATCTGTTTAAACAACTGCATCTTGGTCCATGTACAGATGCCTCATGAGCACAATTAAGTGTTCTGGAATACTCATACTTCACAATGTTGTCCATAGCTTGTCATCAAAAGTCTTTGCGTAGTCAATAAATCACAGATAAACATCTTTCTGATATTCTCTGCCTTCAGCCAAGATTCGTTCGACATCAGCAATTCCATTCCACATTCCACATCCTCTTCTGAATCTGGCTTGAAGCTCTGGAAATTCTCTGTCAATGTACGCTTGCAGCCATTTCTTTATAACCTTTAGTAAAACTTTACTAGCATGGGATAGCAAAGATATTGTCCAATGATTTCCACTTTCCATTGGGTCACCTCTCTTTGAAATGGGCACAAATAGGGATCTCTTCTAATCAGTTGGCCAGATAGTTGTCTCCCAAAATTCTTGGCATACATGAGTGAGTGCCTCCAGTGCTGTCTCACTTTCTTGAAAGATTTCAAATTGTATTCCATCAATTCCTGGTGCCTTCCTTGTTCCTTGCCAATTCCTTCAATGCACTTTGGACTTCTTCCTTCAGTATCATTGTCTCTTGGTCATATGCCACCTCTTGAAATGGTTGCATCTGAACCATTTCCTTTTGGTACAGTGATTCTGTGTATTCCTTCCATCTTCTTTTGATGCTTTTTGCATTGTTTTTCAATAATTTGCCAAGAGAATCCTTCAATAACGAAAGTCAAGACTTGATTTTTTTTCCTCAGTTCCCCTCGCTTTAGAAATGTTGAGTGTGCTTTTACCTTTTGGTTTTCTGATTCTAAATCTTTGTACAATTCATTGTAATATTTGACTTTGTCTTCTTGAGCTGACCTTTGGAATTTTCTGTTCTGCTCTTGTACCTCCTCATTTCTTCCATTTGCTTTCTCATCTCTACACTGGATAGCAAGTTTCAGTGTCTCCTCTGACATCCATTTTTGATCTTTTCTTTCTTTCTTGTCTTCTTAATGACTGTTTGCTTTTTTCCGATATGATGTGCTTGATGTCATCCCACAACTCTTCCAGTCTTCAGTCTTTAGTGTTTAATGTATCAAATACGTTCTTCAGATGATCTCTAAATTCAGGTGGGATATATTCTAGGTCATATGATGACTCTCGTGGACTTGTTTTTATTTTCTTCAGCTTCAGTTTGAATTTGCATACAAGCAATTGATGGTCTGTTCCACAGTCTGCCCCTGGCCTTGTTTGACTGATGATATAGAGCTTTTCCATCATTTCTTTCCACAGATGTAGTCCATTTGATTTCTGTGTATTCCATCTGGTGAGTTTCATGTGCATAATCATCTCTTATGCTGTCTAAAGAAGGTATTTGAAATGAACAAATTGTTGGTTTTGCAGAATTCTATCATGCCATCTTCAGCATCATTTCTATCACCAAGGCCATATTTTCCAACTACTGATACTTCCTCTTTGTTCCCAACCTTTGCATTCCAACCACCACTAATGATCAATACATCTTGATTACATGCTTGATCAATTTCAGATTGAAGAAGTTCTGTTTCATCCTCACTGTCTTTAGTGATTGGTGTGTAAATTTGAATAATAGTTATATTAACTTTTCTTCCCTGTAGGCACTTGGATACTATCCCATCACAGACAGCATTGAACCTCATGACCGATCTTGATATGTTCTTTTTTGACAATGGATGCAACACTATTCCTCTTCAATTTGTCATTTCCAGCATAGTAAACCATGTGGTTGTCAGATTCAAAATGGTCAATGCCAGTCATTTTCAACTCATTAATTCCTAACATATCAATGCTTATGCGTTCCATTCATTTTTGACAATTTCCAGTTTTCCTAGATTCATACTTCGTTCATTCCATGTTCTGATTATTAATGGATGTTTACAGCTGTTCCTATTCATTTTGAGTTGTGCCCCATCAGCAAATGAAGGTCCCAAGGGCTTTATTCCTGAGGACTTTACTCCATTCATGTCATCCCTTTCAACTCTACTTTGAGGAGGCAGCTCCTCCCCAGTTGCATTTTGAGCATCTTCCAACCTGAGGAGCTCATTTTCTGGAACTATATCTGACAGCATTTCTCTGCTATTTTTAAGATTTTCAGTGACTAAATATTCAGCAGCAGTTCATCTCTCCTTCTTCCTAGTCTGTCTTCTTCTGGAAGCTCATCTCAAACCTGTTCAGAGTGGGTGACCCTGCTGGTATTTAAAATATCTGTGGCATAGTTTCCAGAATCACAGGAACTCAAAAGCTACCACAGTACAATAAAATGAGAGATGAGTGGTGGCATCGATCTGTAAACAGTGACAAATATAAAGCAAAAAGATGGAATAAACATTGAAGTCACAGAACTTCAAAATGGAGAGAAAATTAAGATGATTTCAAGATAGAGTGGATGCTTTTTAATTTGTGAAGATAATAATAAATTACAGAGGAACCACAAAGTAAATTAAAATGCCTTCTAAGCAAAACAGAAAAGAAGAAAAACATACTCAGTAAACACAAATGAGTAGCAGTGAAGAAAATGAAGAGAAAATCTGTAAACAAAATGAACTCAGTGCAGAAAAATATGCAGCACAAAGAAATCATCAGCACCACACGTATAAACACACACATACAAACACATCAAAATAACAGCAGTAAATTCATACATAGCCATAATTACACGCTATTTAAATGGACAAAATGTGTCAATCAAGAGAAAGCGAATGACAGAATGGGTAACAAAACATGACCCATTAGTATGCTGCCTGCAAGAGACACACCTTAGACACAAAGATAAAACTAAGCTAAAAATCAAAGGCTGGGAATATAAATAAATAAAGCAAAGGCAACTAAAAACAAACAGGAATGGAAATATTAATTTCTCGTAAATAGACTTTAAAGAATATATAAAGAAGACATCAACAACATTGAAAAGAGAAACAGACAACTCCACTACAGTAGTTAGAAACTTTAATACACTGCTTTCAGTAAAGATCAGAAAAACTAAGAAGAAATTCAACAAAGATACAGAAGATATAAACAATAAATCAACTATCTTGGCATCCACCAAAAACACAATAGGCATTATTTTCCAGTGCACATGGATCATTCTCCAGAACAGACCATGTGTTAGGTGAAAAAGCAAGCCCGGGTAGTGTAGTGGCTTAGAAGGTGGACTGCTAACTGCAAGGTCAGCAGTTTGACTCTAGCAGCCACTCCTCAGGAGAAAGCTAAGGCTTTCTATTCCCACAAAGATTTACAACTTTGGTCACCTACACAGAGTCACTATGAGTCAGAACCAATTAGATAGTACACAATCACTACCACCAATAAATTTAAGAAAATCAAAATAACACAAAACATCTTTTCAGATCACAATACTATCAGCTTGGAAATTAATAGTACAAAGAGCAGGGTAAAAAAAAAAAATCAAACACATAGAAATTGAATAACATCTGCTTAAAAACTACCGGATAATTGAAGAAATAAAAAATGAAATAAAAAAACTTCTTACATTCAAATGAGAATGTAAGCACAACATGCTAAAACCTTTGGAACACAGCAAAAGCAGTGCTCAGAGGTCAATTTATAACAATAAGTGAATGGTGTTATATGTTGTCAAGTTGGTTCTGACCCATAACAACTGTATGCACACAGAACAAAACACGGCCTGATCCTGTGCTAGCCTCACAATTGCTGCTATGGTTGAGCCTATTACTACTGCCACTGTGCCAATGCATCTCATTGGGGAGCTTCTCCCCCTTTTTCACTAACCGTCCACTTTGCCAATCATGATGTCCTTCTACAGGCATTGGTCACTCCTGATAATATGGCCGAAGTATGAGTGGCCAAGTCTGGCCATCCTGACTTGTAAGAAGCATTCTGGCTATACTTGTTCCAACCATTGTTGACTGGTTTAAAATCAGGAAAGGTGCATGCCCGGGTTGTATTTTTATACTATAGCAATAAATACACACATCAAAAAAGAAGAATTAAAATCCACACCCTAATCAATACCCCTAACAATTATAAAAAGAACAACAAAACAAAAAATAACCCACCCGAAGAAAGGAAATAATAAAGATTTTAGCAGAAATAAATGACTCAGGATAACAATAGAAAGAATCAACAGTACTAGAAGCTAGTTCTTTGAAAGATTAATATAACTGACAAAATACTGGCACCTTTAACAAAGGAAAAGGAGAAGATGCAAATAGCACAATTAAGAAATGAAACAGACAACATTATAACAGAACAAACTGAAGTAAAAAGGACATTAACAGAATACTATGGAGAATGGTATGCCAAAAAAGTAGAAAACCTAGAAGGAATGGACAACATTCTAAAGACTCACTGCCTATCCAAACAAATATAGACTAGTAGAAAAGTTAAACAGATCTGTAACAAAAAGAAGTCTTTGAATGTTGTTGTTGTTAAGTGCCATTGAGTCAATTCCGACTCATAGCAACCCTGTATAGGATTTTCAAGGAGAAGATGGTGAGCTTGAACCGCTGACCTTGTAATTCAACCGGCTTTGCAATCTGATGCATGCATTAATCCACAGTGCCACACCAGGACTCCAAGTACTTGAATAGGTCATTAAAAAAAAAAACAGAAAAACCTCCCAGCAAAAAAAGTTCTGGCCCAGATGACTTCATTGGAGATTCTGACAAATATTCAGAGAAGAGCTGACACCAATTTGACAGCAACTATTCCAGAACATAGAAGAGGATGGAAAATTCCCTAATACTTTTTATGAAGCAAGCATAACCCTCATACCAAAACCAGGGAAGGACATCACTAAGAAAGAAAACTATAGACCAATATCCCTCATGCACATAGATGCAAAAATGCTCAACAAAATCCTAGCCAAAAGAATCCTACATCATCTTAAAAAAAAAAACACATTATGATTAAGTGTGAGTCACACCAAGTATGCAAGGATAGTTCAACATTAGAAGAAGAAGAAAAAAAAAAAGAATGTAACCCAATGCATAAATAAAACAAAGGGAAATAGCCACATGATCATCTTAATTGTTACAGAAAAGGCATTTGACAAAATCTAATATCCATTCCTGATAAAAACACTCATCAAAATAGGAATAGAAGGGAAATACCTGAACATAATTAAGGGTATATGTTAAAAAGCCAGTGGTTTAGTCTCAATGGAGAGAGACTGAAAGTATTCCCCTTGTCAATGAGATCCAGATAAGAATGCCATTTTTCATACCTATTCAATATTGTGCTGGAAGTCTTAGCCAGAACAATAATGCAAGAAAGGGAGTAAAAGACATCCAAATTGGAAAAGAAGTAAAAACTTATTACATGGGAAAGCAATAGTCTCTTTAACATTGTGCTGGTAAAATTGGACATCCATCTGTAGAAAAAGGAAACAAGATCCATGCCTCATGCCATATACAAGCACTGAATTAAGATAGATCAAAGGATTACGTGTAAAACCTAAAACTAAAAATGTCATCGAAGGAAAAATTGGGACAAATTAGGGGCATTAACACATGACACAAATAGTCCAACAAATGTAACTGAAAATGCACAAACGTCAGAAGACAGACTAGACAACTGAGACCTCCTAAAAAGTAAACATTTCTGTGCATCAAAAGGATAAAAAGAGAACTTAGAGACTGAGGCAAAAAAACAAAAACAAAAACTGGCAATAACATATCTGGCAAGGGGCTAATCTCTAAATTTTTTAGAAAATTTCAATAGCTCAACAACAAAAAGACAAACAACACAATCCTCCCCAAAATGGAGAAAGGACATGAACAGACATTTCACCAAAGAACACATTCAGGTGACCAACAAACACACAAAGAAATGCTCAAAATCATTAGCCATTCAAGAGTGCAAATCAAAACATTAATGCAATATGGTCTCATCTCAGCAATAACAACAAAGTACAAAACAATAAATGCTGGTGAGAGTGTGGAGAGAGTAGACCTCTCATACATGACTACTAGTAGGTCTGTAAAAGGGTACTACCGCTGTAGAAAACAATACAACACTTCCTTTAAAAGTTGGGGCTAGAAGTACCATATGAACCAACAATCTACTATTAGGTATATACCCTAGGGAAAAAAAAAATAGATGTGCTCTGGATAAATGCACACTCATGTTAATCACAGGATTTTTCACAATAGCAAAATGATGGAAACAACTTAAGTGACCATCAGCTAATATATGGACAGACAATGGTACATGCACATAATAGAATATTATACAATTTTAAAGGATGACCATATACCCACAAAACACATCATAACATGGTTGAGTCTGGAGGTCATGCTGAGTAAAATAAGTCACAAAAAGACAAATATCACATGAGACCATTATTATTATAAAAAGTCAAGAAAATGTTTGTTGTTAGGTGCCATCGAGTTGGTACTGACTCATAATGATCCTATACACAACAGAACAAAACACTACCCAGTCCTGGGCCACCCTCATAATTGTTGCTTTGTTTGAGCCCATTGCTGCTGCCACTGAGCCAATCTATCTTGTGTGTATGGAGGGGGAGGGGTGTCTTCCTCTTTTTTTCTGACCTTCCACTTTAACAATCATGATATCCTTCTGCAAAGAATGGTCCCTCCTGATGACATGTCCAAAGTGTAACAGGCAAAGTCTGCCCATCCTGGCTTCCAAGGAGCATTCTGACTGTACTTCTTCCAACACAGATTTGTTCATTCTTCTGGCAGTCCATGGTACATTTAATATTCTCCTCCAACATCTTAACTCAAATATACCAATTATTCTATGGTCTTCCTTATTCACTGTCCAACTTTCACATGCATATGAAGTTGTTGAAAATATCATGGCTTGGTTCTGGATAGCCTTAGTCCTCAAACTGACATCTTTTCTCTTAAACACTTTAAAAAGGTCTTGTGTAGCAGATTTACCTAATGCAATACATTATTTGATTTCTTGACTGCTGCTCTCATGAATGTTAATGGTTGATCCAAGCAAGACAAAGTGTTTGACAACTTCAATCTTTTCTCCATTTGTATAGCTAGTGTTAATTGGTCCAGTGGTAAGGATTTTTGTTTTCTTTCCATTGACGCACAAGCCATACTGGAGGCTGTGGTCTTTGACCTTCATCAGTAAGTATTTTAAGTACTCTTCAGTTTCAGCAAGCAAGGTTGTAACATCTGCATATCACAGATGGTTAATGAGTCTTCCTCCAATCCTGATGCCATGTTTTCCTCAGTTTGTTGTACTGTGGTGGCTTGCATGTTGCTGTGATTTGGGAAGAAAAGGTTTACACATAGTAAAAAGAAAAAGCCTTTGATGTTTATGAGGAATGGGAGGGTAGGGAGGGAAAATCACTACCTAGGATGAAGGGAAAAACAGTATATAATAAGAAAAAGGAGGTCAGCATAATATGACCAAGGCAAAGGAAGACACTGGGAGCTGTACAAAAAGTTCAGCCAATAAAGAAAACTACTATTACATACACAACCCTACAATAACAGTAATAACAAACAATTATTTATGAGTGAATACATACAAGTTGAAGAAATGTAGAATGGCAAACAAGACTACACCCAGGAGTATACGTTTGTCCTATAGTAAAGCATAAAGGGGATTCTTGTGTGCCGTCAAGTCGACTCACAGGATAAGGTTTCTGAGAAGCAGCTGGTGGGTTTGAATTGCTGACCTTGTGGTTTGCAGCCCAGTGCTAATCCTACAGCACCAAAGCAAGAGTATACAGGGGATTTGCTGTTGTTTTTAAGTGCCATCGAGTTGTTTTCAACTCTTAGCGATCCTTTTATAGGGTTTCCTAGGATAGGCTGGTGAGCTTGAACCACCGACCTTGCAGTTCAAACCAATTTTGCAGATAGTGTTCTGAAAATTTCTTCGCCATATCGAACACCTTGAAGAAACAAGAGCCTAGGCCTGGGAACTTAGGACCATAGTCCCTAGAGACCTCTAGGTCAATTTAGATAACATAGTTCACAAAGAATGTTCAGCATCCTACTTCAATGAGTAGCAACTGGGGTCTTAACAGCTTGCAAGCAGCCATCTAAGATGAAACTACTGGTCTCTCCCCACCCAGAGGAAAGAATGTGAAGAAAGTTAAAGACTCTGTCAACAATTAGTCCCAAGGACTATGACCCTTTGGGCGCCATAGCCTCCACTACCCTGAGATCAGAAAAAATTAGATGGTGCCTGGGTACCACTACTGATTGCTCTCTATTGGGATCACAGTAAAACTCCCGGACAGAGTGAGAAAACAATGTACAATGAAATTCAAAATAATTTTTAAAAATATCAGACTTACTGGTCCGATAGAGACTTCTGGAAATCCCAAGACATCCTTCAAACCTGGAAATGAAGCCACCCCTTAGAACTGATCACTTTGTAGTCAAACAATGATTATGTGTCATAGAGTCGGTTCTGACGCATAGTGACCCTGTACAGGGTTTCCATGGCTGTAAATCTTTACAGGAGTAGAAAGGCTCATCTTTCCCTGAGGAACAGCTAGTAGTTTTTGAACTGCTGACCTGAGGTTAGCAGCCTGACTCATAATCACTACACCACCAGAGTTCCTTAGTCAAACAACAGATGGGCCTGTAAAGTGAACCTTAATACCCATGAGGAACATACTCCTCATAGTAAGCAGCATTTGTCCAAAATCAAAATTCAGAAGGCAAGAAGGAGCAGGAGGAAGTGGGAAGATTGTTACATTGAGGGGGCTACGTCTATTGTCTCAAAACAAAATGTGTATAAATTGTTTAATTTTCCCTTTAAACA
Source organism: Chrysochloris asiatica (assembly GCF_000296735.1). NCBI lineage: Eukaryota > Metazoa > Chordata > Mammalia > Afrosoricida > Chrysochloridae > Chrysochloris > Chrysochloris asiatica. The sequence continues at coordinate 220,352 of NW_006408624.1, read as the reverse complement.
TTCACACAAGCAACAATAATGATGATAATAAAATCCTCACAACTGGACCAATAAGCAGCATCATAATACATGAACAAAATTCTGAAGTTGACAAGGATTTCATTTTATTTGAATCCTCCCTCATTCAGCACCCATGGAAACAGTAGTCAAGAAATCAAGCAACACATTGCATTGGACAAATCTGCTGCAAAAGACCTCTTTAAAGTGTAATGGTAGAAAAATAGCTAAGATGTATGTCACTTGGAGGACTAAGATACACTTGATCTAATGATGACATTTTCAATCATCTCATGCAAGCAAAAGCTGGACAATAAATAAGGAAAACTAAAGAATTGATGCATTTGAATTATGGTGCTGGTGAAGAATATTGAACATGCCAAGGACTGCTGGAAGAATGAACACATCTGTCTTAGAAGAAGTACAGCCAGAATTCTCCTTAGAAGTGAGGCTAGCAAGACTTTGGCTTGCTAATTAATCAGGAGGAACCAGTCCCTGGAGAAGGACATCATGCTTGGTAAATAAAGTAGAGGATCATTGAAAAGAGAGAAAGACCTTCAAGGAGATGAGTTGACACGGTGACTGCAACAGTGGTCTCAAACATAGCCTGATTGTAAGGATGTTTCAGAGTAACTGGAAGTGCTTCCTTCTGTTGTACACAGATCTACTATGAGTCAGAGCCAACTCATCCAAAAGCAGCAACAACAACAAATTCATAGTAGTTGTTCTATTAATTAGATGAGAGGATCCCTAGAAAGCACTTAGAAACACTCCTTGTACATTGCAGACACTGTAGTTACTAGCTGTTCTTGTTTCATCCATTCAAACTGATGGTGACTAAATGCTGGCAGTGAGCTAAAAGGTGAGTCTGAACTTACTTCTACAGAGCTGACTAAAATGATGCCAACCCCAGAGGCAAGAAATCTGAGGATATGTAAAAAAAAAGTTTACTCTTCTCCAAGACAATGGGAGTTGAAACTAAGCTGTTTCGCCCTTCCATCTGAGACTCCTGCCACGGTTGTCTTAGCTTTGTGTAAGTAGACTAGATTCCTGCTCTAAACTAACAGTGATAGCACACATCTGCTGAGGCTCGCTCACACTTATTTACGCTTTAAACCTCACAATAAGCTTGTCATATAAATATGACAGATATACTGTCACCCCACATTCACGTGAGGGAACTAAAAGCTTCGTGATCTGCCAAGTAGAGATGGATGAAAAGAGGTTATGATGAAAAGTCAACTTTTGTCCAAGGTCATAGAGTTAATAAGTGGTGAGACCTGACAGGCATCAGGTCTTTCACACTGCCAGGTCTATGTTGTTAACTTGCATGATGTCGCTGTCTACCTATTAACTCTTAAATTCAGGTTGTTTGGCCCTCAAATCCACTTTGCTTCCCATGACCTCAAGTTGCTCTCACCCCATGCTTTCTGCATGGGTTTCCCAAATACTATGAAAGCACAAAATGTTGAAGTTCTAAAACCTGATCTTGTTATCTGCTAGAGGTGAAAGACAGGCACCTAAGTCCCACAAGAAAAGTCAATTGAAGGGCTGACCCAATGTCTGATTGGAAGTTTCTTTAGAAGGAATTCAGCCACTTGAAAGCTTTGTTACACGTTCAGAGATCTCTAGCAATAGAGAGACTGGGGAGGCAGAGCTGTGATTCTCAGCCACCCTTCAGAGAGTGACCCAAAGAAGGGGAAGATTGTTACTCTAAGCTCCTTACACCAGGTACCGAACAACTATCATCTCAGTGACTATTCACATACACTGTGAAGTCATTGATATCATTTCCAATTTTCAGATGAGGAGATTGAGAGCCAGAAATTATGAACCCTAGGTTGTATGACTCCCAAACCCAAATTCTTAGTCATTCTACTACGGTGATCTTGCTTTCTGCTGAAGAAAGGAGGTATATCCTGTGTCTATTTTATTAGTAAACCAGGAAGATATTGTACTACCTTTAATCATTGCTTTTGTGAGGATAACAGGATGAACTAAGTACTGTTAAAGGGGCTCCATGGAGTAGTAAAAGGGAAGAAAGAGGCTTGTTTTTTTCACTGGGCTCAGTGTGTATCTGTCTCTAGCCTACCATAACAAAAGTAACTAATTAAGAAGGAACATTTAAATGGGAACATAATAAGTGCCAGGAAATTTGTTAAGTATTTTACATACATTGTTTTCTTTATTATCAAAAATACGCCTCTGAAACAGGTTCTATCATCACCTATTTTCCAGCTGAGAAACCTGAGACTCAGAGAGATTAAGTAACTTCTTTCTTGCTCTAGGGTCATGCAGCCACTGAAGAACAGGGCTAGTCCAAGTTCTTAACTATTATTTTATACTGCCTTTACTGGGTGGCATAAATGATTTGCAATTGATTGGACTGCTAATCATAAGGTCAATGGTTCAAACCACCAACTGCTCTTCAGAAAGCATATACAGCATCGCTATGAGTCAGAACTGACTAAATGGCACTTAACAACAACAACACTAACCTTAAAGTTGATGATTTCAATCCACTCAGCAGCACCACAGAAGGCAATAAAGATCTGTTTCAATAAATATTACAGCCAATTCAATAGACTCCTGTGAACCCGGGTGGAGACCTGGTTGGCCAGCAGTGTGGCAAGACCTGGGGACTCTTGGACCCAGAGTCACTGACATAGCCACAGAGGACTAGAGTGGAGAGTGAAGCATCCAGCTGATAAGAAGAGAGGGAATATGCACAAGAACACCCACACTTACAGATAATACCCACTTGACCGGGCTTCAATGACTTGATGATCAGAGCTCAAGTAGAAGAAGAAAGAAGAGAGGGGAAAAAAGAGTAATCTGCTACAATTTGATGAACTTGACCTACACCTATGGATGCAGTAGCTCAAAAGAGGGAACAAATCTTTACAGCGAGGATCATTCCCACCCCCTCCATACACAGAGTAGACAGGGATGGGCAACTTGGCCATTGGCTACCCAAAATGGGGGGGGGGGGGTACAAAGGCAAGAAGTGACTGGCTTACAAGCTTTCAAGAGGGAGCCTAGATCCAGAGGGTGTGGAGGAAGGTAGAATCTGCACTGAGTAGTATCCAATCTGTCTGGGTGGGGCTAATGAAAGGAGGTAGGAATAGGTTCCTTGTGGTACAATGGTGAATAATTGTTATCAGGACTGGCTGTGAGGGTTGGAAATGTAAAGGTAGGTGTTTTGTAGCAAAAGGAGCGGAGTGGCTGACTTTGCAGTCCAGGAGCAGAGGTCCCAGGGACCATCAAGGGAGAAGAGCAGAGTACGGAACCCTACTCAGAGAAGCAGTGACACCAGAGATGGAGGCAGAGACGATTACGTGGAGAGATAGATTGGCTGGGGACTCTAGACCTAGAGAGGGAGAGGGGCTGTGTGCTGACGACTGGGGGGCAGGCTTGCAGGGTGTATCCTTTGGTTGGTTGATGATGCATGGAGGGGATTGTAACCATGGCAGTGAAATAATATATGATAGGATGAATGTAAAGCTAATGTTCTCCCATGTAAACTATCACATAATTCACAATAAACATTAAAAATAAAAAAGTTACAGCCAAAAGCATTTCCACTCTGACATGAGTCAGAGTCAACTTGACAGTAATAGGTTTTGGTTTTGGTTTTTGAGAGGGAAAACAATTCCCCTTTAAAATGAATTACTCCTTATAGGAATAAATAGTGCTGGTAGTGTAAAGGTTTACACGTTGGGCTGCTAAAGCAGTTTGAATCCACCAGCTGCTCCATGGAAGAAAGATAAGGTTGTCTGCGCCTTCAAAGACTTGAAAGTATACCACAACTGCTGCCATTAATTGGAGGAGATGTGATTCTTACTGATCTAGAGTTTATGGATCCACCTCAGAGGTCAGAGGACAGTTCCTATGGTTTAGCAGCAATGTGAGCCTATAACATTGATGTGTTATAGGCTCACATGTGAGCTCTTGATGTTGGATTTCATCCCTGAATGGCAATCCATGGGTAAGAACCCTAAAGACTTGTCTGTCAGTTTCTTGTACTGTGGTGGCTTACAATTTTCTGGGATGCAAGAAGATAAACAACTGGTATTTTAAATACCAGCATTTTAAATATTTAATATTCTAATTTAAATATCTATACCCAATATTTTAATATCATTTTAAAGCTATATAACATACATTTACATTAATATTTCATGTATTATTTTGATACTTTAAATTTTGAGCTTCCAGACTAAGACAGACTACGAAGAAAGAGACACAGAGGACTTCTGAATGTTTAGCCACTGAAAACATGTCAACACCAGAATATTAAATATTTAAGCGTGCTAAATAATGCCAGAATATTGTCAGATAGAGTGCTGGAAGATGAGCCCTTCAGTTTGGAATGCACTCAAAATGTGGCTGGGGAAGAGTTATCTTTCTTAAAGTGGAGTTGACTGTGATGATGCAAATGGAGTAAAGGCCTTGGGTCCTTCATTTGTTGATGGGGCACAAATCAAAATGAAGACAAGCAATTGCAAACATTCACTAGTAATCGGAACATGGAATGTATGAAGCTTGAGTCTAGTAAAATTGAAAGTTGTCAAAAATGAAATGGAATGCATAAACATTGATACCCTAGGCATTTGTTGTTGTTGTTGTTAAGTGCCATCGAGTCAATTCTGACCCATAGCATCCTTGTATAGGGTTTCTGAGGAGCAGCTGGTGAGCTTGAACTGCCTATCTTGCAGTTCCAATGGCTTTGCAGTCTGGCGCATTAACCCACTGCACCATACCTAGGCAATAGATACCTGAAAGAGCCAGTTTAAATCTGACAATTGCCTGGTTTACTATGCCAGAAATGACAAATTGAAGAGGAATTGAGTTTCATCCATCAATGAAAAGACCATTTCAAGATCTATCTTGAAATATAATGCTATCTGTGATAGGATAATATTCATACTCCTACAAGGAAGACCAGTGACTACCACTATTATTCAAATTAATACACCAATTACTAAAGCCAATGATGATGAAATTGAAGAATTCTACCAACTTCTTCAGTTCAAAATTGATCAAACATGCAAAAAAGCAAAAAAACAAAAACAAAAACAAAAACATGCACTCAAGATGTACTGGAAATTATTGGTGATTGAAATGAAAATGTTGGAAACAAAGAGGAAGGATCAGTAGTTGGAAAATATGGCCTTCATGATAAATTGACACTGAAGATCACATGATAGAATTTTGCAAGACCAATGACATCATTAAAAATACCTTTTTAAACAACATAAAAGACAACTATACACACAGATGGAATACACAGAAATCAAATTGACTACATCTGTGGAAAGAGACTGCAAAAATTCCATATTATCAGTCAAAACAAGGACAGGGACTGACTGTGGAACAGGCAATTAATTGCTCACAAGCAAGTTCAATCTGAAGCTGAAGAAAGTTATAACAAGTACACAAGACAAAATTTGGCCTTGAACGTATCCCACCTGAATTTAGAGATCATCTGAGGAACAGATTTGATGCATTAGACAAAAATGACCAAAACCCAGAAGGCGTATGGGATACCATCAAGAACATCATATAGGAAGAAAGTAATAGATCATTATTAAGAAGACAAGAAATAAGAAAAAGACTAAAATGGATGTCAGAAGAGACTCTGAAACTTGCTCTCCAGTGTAGAGACGTTAAAGCAAATGGAAAAATAAGGAATTAAAAGACGGGAACAGAAAAATTCAAAGGGCAGCTTGAGAAGACAAAATCAAGTCTGATAATGCAATGTGCAAAGACCTGGAGTTAGAAAACCAAATGAAGAACATACTCAGCATTTCTCAAGCTGAATGAACTGAAGAAAAAATTCAAGCCTAGCCCTGAAATACTGCAGGATTCCATAGACAAAATATTGAATGACTCAGAAAGCATCAAATGAAGATTAAAGGAATACACTGAGTCACTGAACCAAAAATAATTTCAAGAGATAGCATATGATCAAGAGCCAATGGTACTGAATACAATGGCAAAGAACAAGGTTCTGTTAATTGATAGAATACAAATTGAAATCTATAAGCAAACTGATGCAACCCTGTAGGCAATCACTCATCTAGGCCAAGAAATTTGGAAGACAGCTATGTGGCCAAGTGATCAGAAGAGATCCATATTTGTGCCAAATCCAAAGAGAAGTGACCCAATGGAATGGGGAAATCATTGTACAATAGCATTAACACATGCAAGTAAAATTTTGTTAAAGATAATTCAAAAACATCTGTAGCAGTACATTGTCAGGAAACTTCCAGAGGTTCAAGCCCGATTCAGATGAGGACATGAAATGAGGGATATCAATGCTGACATAACAGGGATCTTGGCTGAAAACAGAGAATTCCAAAAAGATGTTTACCTGTGCTTTATCGATTATGCAAGGTTATTGACTGTGTGGATTGTCACAAGTTACGGACAACATTGTGGAGAATGAGAATTCTGGAACACTTAATTGTGCTCATGAGGAACCTGTACATAGAGCAAGAGGCAGTGGCTCAAACAGAACAAGGGGGACATTGAATGGTGTAAAATCCTGAAAGGTGTGTGCCAGGGCTGTATATGTTAATCATAACTATTCATGCTGAAAAACTGGATGATATGAAGAAAAGCATAGCACCAGGATAAGAGGAAATCTCATTAAAAACCTGTGATATGCAGATGATACAACCTCGCTTGCTGAAAGCAAAGAGGACTTAAAATACTTACTGATGTACCTCTGTGTAAAAAACAACAACAAAAAATCCTCGCCCCTGTACCAATAGATAACATTGTTTTAAATGGAGAAAATATTGAAGTTATCTAAGACTTCATTTTGCTTGGATCCACTGCCAACACCCATAGGAGTAGCAGTCAAGAAATCAAATGACATATTACATTAAGCAAATCTGGTGCACAACACCACTTTAAAGTGTTCAAGAGCAAAGTTGTCAGCTTGAAGACTAAGGTGTGCCTGATTCAAGCCATGATACTTTCAATAGCCTCATATGCATATGAAAGGTGAATAGTGAATAAGGAAGACCACAGAAAAATTGATGCATTCAAGTTAGGGTGTTGGAGAAGAATATTAAAAGTGCCTTGGATTTCTAGAAAAACAGACAAATCTGTGTTGGAAGCAGTACAGTCAGAATGTTCCTTAGAAGCCAGGATGATGAGACTTTGCCTCTCAGACTTTAGACATGTTATCAGGAGGGAGCTGGAGAAGAGCATCATGGTAGGTAAAATGGAGGGTCAGTGGAAAAGAGGAAAACCCCACAAAGAGGTGGTTTGGCACAGTGGTAGCTGCAATGGGCTCATGCTTAACAGTGATTGTGAGGATGGCGCAGGACCAGGCAGTGTTTTGTTCTGTTGTGCCCAGATCACTATGAATCAGATCCAACTCAATGGCACCTAACAGCAACAACAAAGTTGCATAGACCATTGATAAATTGCCAAGGATAATATGCAAGTTAACAGCGCAAAGCTTGTGGTATGAAAAGTCTAAGATTCTAATCTGGTTTCACCATTTATTAACTCCTGGTGTGGTGCTGTAGGATAGGCTCTGGCCTGTGAACCACAAGGTTGGCAGTTCAAACCCACCAGCTGCTCCTGGGAAGCCCTATACAAGGGCACTATGAGTAGGAACTGACTCAACAGTATTTAACAACAACAATACCACCTTGGACAAGAGTCATTAACAATAGCTACTTTAATGTGCTGGACTGCAAAGTTGGTTTGAACTGCAAGGTCATCAGGTCAAGCTCACTAGCTGCTCCTCAGAAACCCTATACAGGGTGGCTATGAGTCAAAATCGACTCGATGGCACTTAACAACAACCACAACATTGCTTTGTAAAAAGTATCTCCAGATCATACTGGTTTAAAACCCCTCTCCTGACTTTGCAGTCAGGAATTTGGGAGTGATTCAGCTTGGAGATTCTCATATGATTGCAGTCAGATGCTAGCTGGGATGCTGCCATCTGAAGGTTCCATTGAGCTGGATGCCCATGATGGTGTTTCCCATGGCTGGTACTTAGTATCAGCTGTTGACTGAGAGTGCAGCTGGTTCATCTTTTGGAGGGCTGACGTGTGGTCTCTCCATTTTGGCAGTTTCAGAGTTGGACTTCACACATGGCAACTCAGAGTTCCAAAAGTGAGTAGCCTGGTTAACAAGGGGAATTTGCCTTACTTTTTTATGATTTAGCCTCTGAAGTCACACAGAGTTACTTCCCCTGCTCTATTATTCACCTCCTTTTGAATCTAATGAGTCATTAGATTCAAAAGGAGGTGAATAATGGCCCACTTATTAGTGTGGAAGTAGGAAAGTTCTTGAACAGTATGAAACAGGCAATAATACCATGGCCTTCTTTGGAAAATGCCATCTTCTATTCCTGTATTGTATAGTGTTGTCCATGTATTAAATAATTCAATTCATGGAAATCTCTAAGGAATGCTTGGATGTGTATGTGCTTGCAAGTCTTTTGAGACACAAGCTTCTGTGAAGAAGAATTGTAAGACAGGACATTACAAGGCCAATGAGAGCAGCCTATAGAAAGGATTCAATAAGCATCATCTACCTAGGTGGTACAAACAGCTAACATTCTTGGCTGTTAACTAAGACATTCGTGGATCAAGACCACCCAGAAGCATCTGGTGAACTACTTCTGAAAAATCAGTCATTGAAAACCCTATGGAGCATAGTTCTATTCTGACAAACATGGGATTGTTGAGTCAAAGTTCACTGTATGAGAACTGGTCTGTTTTTTGTTTATTGCAACCCATTTGTGGGTGAGTCTTTTCAATCTGCCAGATGGTAGTAAGGGTTGAGGAGGATAAAATGGATTTTTAGTTAAATATTGGCATCCATTGGCTCATAGTAATGGCCAAGAAGATTTCCCTAAAGAGCAGAATTACTTGACCATTTAGCTAGTAAGTAGATGCAGGGGACAGAACAGGTCCAGGACCTGGATTCAAAGTTCATTGGAAAAGTAAAAGAGTAAATGATCAGATTCGTGTTGACTGAAGGACTTGAAGACGTGGGTGGGAGTTGTTGTTGTTGTTAAATACAACCGAGTTGGTAGGGTTTCCAAGAAGCTGCTGGTGGGTTTGAACTGCCAGCCTTGTGGTTCCAACTGATCTTGCAGCACAGTGCTTATCCTATAGCACCACAGCAGGATTGATCAATGAATTTGATCCTGGGCTCACTCATATTGTCTGAGACGAGGAGATGAGTCCTAAAAAAGACAGAGAACAACCAGTCTTCTAATGGACTAAATTCTGTTCTAGGGGTGCAACTTCACCAAGTGAGACTCGATAGAAATCAGAAGTTGGGCAAGGAAACTGGCCTGCAAATATATTCATAGGAGAAGGAGGCATTTCCCCCTTACTTTTCTAGAACATCATTTCCCAATCCAAGGAATCACAATAGAATTAAGGTGGCCATATGTGAATTTAATGAAAAAATATGAGAAAATATTTTACTATTCTACTAATGCTCTCTTACTGTTGTTGTTAAATGCCATCAAGTCAGTTCTGACTCATAGTGACCCTGTATAGGGTTTCCGAGGCTTTAAATCTTTTGGGGAACAGAAAGCCTCATCTTTCTCCTGGGGAGCAGCTGGTGGGCTAGAACTGCTGACCTTCTGGTTTGAAGTCCAGTGCTTATCATATGTAGCCACCACACTCCCCAATGTTCTCTTATAAATTCCACAACATGGTCTACAAGACCTTCTCTGATGGTTCTTAATAATTCTACTTTCTTATCTTGAACCAGTCTGTCCTGTCACCCCATTTCAATTCCAGAGGGCTTCTTCGAGGCCCATAAACACTAAACACTTCATTGCCTCAGAGCTTTTGCACATGCTGTTTCCTCTTCTTAGAACTGACTCCCCAACTCTCCTCATTTTGCGTAGCAGCCTTTTTAAATCTTCCAAGTCTCCATTCAAATATGATCTCTTTAGAGAAGGCTTTCCCAATCATTCAAATGAGACTGCCCTTCTTACTCTATTTTGAAAACCCAGGAATTTTCCTTCATGTCATTTGTCATTGTCATAAGTTTTATGATTTTATGAATTTGATTTCTAAGGTTTTCACTGGCCAGTTCTTTTAGAAGTGGAGCTCTAGGTCCTTCTTTCTAATGTGTCTTACTCTGCAAGCTCTGATGAAACTTGTCCATTATGATGAGCATCTGGTATTTGAAATGTATTGTAGCATATTTAGCAGCACACTAACATGTAAGCCATCATAATATGACAAACTGACAGATGAGTGGTGGCGTTAACCTATGTTTTATTGACTATGCAAAGGGATTCAACTGTGTAGATAACAAATTATGGCAACATTACAAAGAATGGGGATTCCAGAAACGTAATTGTCCTCACGCTTGTATGTAGACTAAGAAACAGTTGTTCAAACACAACAATGGAATATTGAGTGTCTTAAAATAAAAAAGGTGTGTGTCAGGGGTGTGTCTTTTCACAATCTTATGCTAAGCAATTAATCCAAGAAGGGGGACTACATGAAGAATAAAGCAGTATCAAGATTAGAGAACGGTTCATTAACTTCCTGTGATATGCAGATGACACAACCTTGCTTCCTGAAAGTAAAGAGGACTAGAAGATTTACAGATGAGGATCAAAGATCACAGCTAATAATATGAATTACACCTCAACATAAAGAAAACAAAAACCCTCACAACTTAGTGAATAAGCAAAATCATGGTAAATGTAGAATATATTGAAGTTGTCGATAATTTCTCTTTACTTGGATCCACAATCAACACCCATGGGAGTAGCAATCAAGGAATTAAACAGCATATCGCATTAGGCAAATGTTCTGCAAAAGACTTCGTTAAAGTGTTAAGAAGCAAAAATAAATGCCCATTTGAGGACTAAGGGGCCCTTGACCCAAGTCATGGTATTTTATTCACTTCATACACATGAAAAAAGTGAACAGTGAATACAGAAGACAAAGAAGAATTGATGAATCTGAATTATGGTGCTGTGAAGACTGCTAAATATACCATGACCTGTTAGAGAATGAACAAGATCTGTCTTGAAAGAAGTGCAGCCAGAATGGATCTTAGAATCAAGGATGGTGAGAATTCATTGTGTATAATTTGGACATAATATCAGGAGAGACAAGTGTCTCGAGAAGGACCTCATACATGGTAAAGTAAGTCAGTGGAAAAGAGAAAGTCCCTCTCTGATATGGATTGACACAGTGGCTGCAACAATGGGCCCAGATGTGTGAAGTTGGTGAAGGACAGGCATTGTTTCAGTCTGTTGTACTTGGAGTCACTAGGAGTTGGAACTGTATTTGACAGCAATAACAATGACTTTGATTATTTACTTTGTGTTCTTTGCCTACCTTGCTAGTTGTTGTTATCAGATGCTGTCCAATGTGTTCTGTCTCATAGCAACCTTCTGCACAACACAATGAAACATTGCCCGGTCCTGTAACATCCTAACAATTGTTGTTATGCTTCAACCCATTGCTCCTGTAGCCATGCCAATCCATATTGTTGAGGGTATTTGTCTTTTTCATTGAACATCCACGTAAGCAAACATGATGTACTTTTCCATGGAGTGGTCCTTCCTGATAATATGTCTGAGATGTGAAAGACAAAGCATCCTCATCCTGGCTTCTAAGGAGCATTCTGGGTGTACTTTCACCAACATAGATTTATTTGTTCTTCCAGCAGTTCATGGTACTTTTAATATTCTCCTCTAATACCATAACTTAAACACATCAATTCTTCTAGTCTTCCTTATTCATTACCCAACTTTCACATACATATGAGGCTACTGAAAATACCATGGCTTTGTTCAGGCACATCTCAATCCTCAAACTGATATCGTTGCTCTTGAACACTTTAAAGATGTCCTGTGCAGCAGATTTATCTAATGCAATATGTCATTTGAGTTCTTGACTGCTGCTTCCATGAGTATTGACAGTAGATTCAGCAAAATGAAGTCTTTGATAACTTCAATCTTTTCTCCATCTACATGGATGTTATTTATTGGTCCAGTGGTGAGATTGTTTTTTTCTTTACATTGAGGTGTAAAACCATAACAAAGGCTATGGTTTTTTTACCTTCATCAGTAAGTATTTTAAGTCCTCTTTGCTTTCAGCAAAGCAAGACTGTATCATCTGCATATCACAGGTTGTTAATGAGCTTTACTCCAAACCTAAAGCCACATTCTTCTTCATATAAGCCAGCTTCTAGGGTTATTTGTTTAGCATATAGATTGAATACGCATGATGAAAGAATATAACCCTGGTGCACACCTTTCTTGATTTTAAACCATTCAGTGTTCCCTTGTTATGTTGAAACAACTGCCTCCTGATCTACATATAGGTTCCTCATGAACATGATTAAGTGTTCTAGAATTCTCATTCTACATACTGCTGCCCATAGCTTGTCATGATCCACACAGTTGAAATCTTTTGCATAGTCAATAAAGCACAGGTAAACATCTTTCTGGTATTCTCTGCTTTCAACCATGATCCACCTGACATCAACAGTAATATTCCTCATTCCAACCGGCTTAAACTTCTGGCAGTTCCCTGTCAGTGTACAAGACTTGTTTGAATTATCTTTGGCAGTATCTTCTTTGCATGTGATATATGTGATATGAATAATATTGTCTGATGATTTCCTAATTCTGTTGGATTAGCTCTCTTTGGAATGGGCACAAATATGGATCTCTTTCAATCACTTAGCCAGGTAGCTGTCCAAATTTCTTGGCATTGATGAATGAGTGCGTCTAGTTCTGCATCAGTTTGTTGAAAGATTTCAATTGGTATTCCATCAATTTCAAGTGCCTTGTTCTTTGCCAATGCCTTCAGTGCACCTTGGACTTCTTCCTTCAGTCTCATTGGCCCTTGATCATATGCTATCTCTTGAAATGGTAGAACATCATCCATTTCTTCTTGGTATAGTGACTCAGTATTCCTTTCATCTTCTTTTGATGCTTTCTGCATCAGTCAATATTTTGCCCAGAGAATTCTTCAATATTTGAAGTTGAGACTCAATTGTTTCTTCAGTTCTTTTCTCTTGAGAAATGGTGAACTTGTTCTTCTTTTTTAGTTTTCTAATTCCAGGTCTTTGCAAATTTCATTATAATACATAGCACTAGTCCTGGTGTGGCACTGTGGGTTAATGTGCCATACTGCAAAGCCTTTTGAACTGCAAGGTTGGCGGTTCAAGCTCATCAGTCACTCCTCAGAAACCCTATACAGGGTCGCTATGGGTCAGAACCAACTCAACGGCACTTAACAACAACAAGATTATGCAGTAAATATATAAAGTGAAATAATAGCCCTAGACCCTGTCATCATATAGCTCAGAGTCTAATACCTTACTATATGAGGACAGGGTCTCAGACTATTATTTTTATTTTACATGTTTAGTGCATAGCCTAGTGTTATTCATGAAATGATAGTTTACTTTGAGCCAAGATGAAAACATAAATATTTTTGTTGTTGTTTCTTAAACATTTTATTGATAATTGAGTGAAGGTTTACAGAGCGGATCATCAGTTTTACATTCTGCAAATCATTTTTGTTTTGTTTCATTACAATAATTGCAATCCCCTCCATGTACCATCAGTTAACAGTTATTGTTTTTAAGTGCTGTTGAGTCGATTGCAACCCTGTATAGGGTTTCCAAGGAGCAGCTGGTGAGCTTGAACCCCTGTTAACAGTGTTTAACTTTACTTCCTTTAACTCTTGCACTTCACCCTGTGTCTCCCGCTTCCTTCATCTTTCCTCTGCCACCTTTTTATTGTTGTATGTTAACTGTCAAATAACTCATATTAACAAGGGTTTACCTTTTATCCCATGCACTTTTCTTTTTTTAATGAACTTTTTTAAGTTATCCAAAAATATTTTCTTTGCTTTTTGTCCAGTCTCATTGGCTAGCTGCAAATATGGTAGTTTCTTTACATGTACATAGGGGGGAAAAACATACCTTGGTATAGCTAAGGTAACAGGTATGAATTTTGTCCAATCTGAGGCCACAAACCTGGGGTAAACTAGAATATGCCAGCATGTTGGGAGCGGTGATGGTCATAAGCCATTGGTGAGGACTTTTGTTTTCTTTACATTGAGATGTAATCCATACCGAAGGCTGTGCTCTTTGATCTTCATCAGTAAATGTTTTAAGTCCTCTTCACTTTCAGAATGCAAAGTTGTATCATCTGCATATCACAGGTTGTTAATGAGTCTTCCTCTAATCCTGATGCCATGTTTTTCTTCATATAACCCAGCTTCTCGGATTATTTGCTCAGCATACAGGTTAAATAAGTATGGTAAAAGAATACAACCTTGTCACACACCTTTCTTAATTTTAATACATTCAGTGTTCCCATGTTCTGTTTGAACAACTACTTCTTGGTCCAGGTACAGATTCCTCATGAGCACAATTAAGTGTTCCGGAATACTCAGACTTTGCAATGCTGTCCATAGCTTGTCATGATTCACACAATCAAAAGCCTTTGCATAGTCAATAAAGCACAGGTACACATCTTTCTGATATTCTGTGCTTTCAGCCAAGATCCATCGTACATCAGCAATGATATCCCGCATTCCACAACCTTTTCTGAATCTGGCTTGAACCTCTGAATGTTCTCAGTCAATGCTTGCAGCCGTTTCTGTATTACCTTTAGTAAATTTTTACTCACATGGGATATCAAAGATATTGTCCAATGATTTCTGCATTCTGTTGGGTCACCTGTCTTTGGTATGGACATAAATATGGATCTCTTCTAATCAGTTGTCCAGATAGTTGTCGTCCAAATTTCTTGGTATAGATGAATGAGTGCCTCCTGTGTCGCCTAACTTTCTCAAAAGATTTTAAGTTGTATTCCATCAATTCCTGGTGCCTTGTTCTTTGCCAATTCCTTCAATGTACCTGGGACTTCCTCCTTAAGTATCATTGGCTCTTGATCATATGCTACCTCGTTAAACAGTTGAACATTAACCATTTCCTTTGGTAGAGTGACTCTGTGTATTCCTTCCATCTTCTCTTGATGCTTTCTGCATCATTCAATAATTTGCCCAGAGAATCTTTCAATAACAAAAGTTGAGGCTTGAATTTTTTTCTTCAGTTCCCCCAGCTTGAGAAATACTGAGCGTGTTCTTCCTCTTTGGTTTTCTGATTCCAGATCGTTGCATATTTTGTTGTAATATTTGGCTTTATATTTTCAAGCTGATCTTTGGAATTTTCTGTTCACTAAGGTTCTCTGCGGCACTTAACAACAGCAACAAGTGTTATTGTCCACCTTATAGACCTCTCTGTTGTTTGGCTGAGAGTGGAGCTATCAGGGTGAGTTCAGTGCCTGTCTGAAGGGTGTCCAAAGGACTATAGTCTCAGAGGTCCCACCAGTCTCTGTGTGGTATTTTTGATAACTTTGAGTTTTGTTCCACGTTTTTCTCCCACTCCATCCAGGACCTTCTGATGTGGTCCCTTGCAGAGTGCCAGGTAGAAGTAGCCAGGTATTGCTTACATTTTCAGATCCCAGACTCATCAATTCATTCCCTCAAAATGTTTGGTTATTGCTAAGAAATTGTCATAACTTTCCCCCTATATGCTCTATTATATCCATGGCTATATTTTCAGCATAGGTAAACACCAACATATAAATGTCCTCTGTCAAACCTGAATATATTAATGAGTATGGCCCCATTATCCTTCCCATACCTGTTCAGCTTGCTTGCCTATCTATGCATCCACACCTAGATTATTGCTTTTGCAGGGTTGTGTATATAATAGTATGTGCCTCTATGGGTTCTCACTCTTGTACTTTTCCCAGAGTTTTCCTTGGCCTTCATCAGTTTTTTATTGACCCCCCTCTTATTATATATTGCCTTCTCTTTCATCCAAGCTAGTGATTTACCTTCCCTTGCTCTCTCACCCTGGTAACCTTGAAAGAATGTTTTTTGTGCGTGAAAACTTTTTCTTGACATTTTATAATAGTGATCTCATCCAACATTTGTTCTTTGGAGACTGATTTATTTCACTCAGTATAATGGCTTTCAGGTCCATCCTTGAGTTGTGAGGTGGTTCACAGACTGCTATCCTTTAACACTGAGTAGTATTCCATTGTGTGCATGCTGATATTCTTTAGAGTTGCATAGCACTCCATTGTATGTATATAGCATAGTTTGTTTATCTACTCTTCTGTTGATGGGTATTTAGGTTGTTTCCATCTTCTTGCTTTTGTGACTAATGCTGTGATGAACATGGGTGTGCATATATTTATTTGTACCACAGCTCTTATTTATTTTAGATATATACCCAGTAGTAGGATTTCTAGTTCGTAGGGTTTTTCTAGAAGTCCTGGTGTGGGTAAATGCGCTGGACTGCAAAGTCAATATGAACTGCATGGTTGGCAGTTCAAATTCACCATCTGCTCCTGGGAAACCCTATTCAAGGTCGCTATGGGTCAGACCGACTTGATGGCATTTAACAACAACAACAGCATGTTTTATCTATGTGCAACTTTTAAAGAAAGTGCTATACTATTTTCTACAGAGGCTGTAATATATTACAATCCCAGTTTTCAGTCTCTCCACAATCTCCCCAGCATTTGTCGCTTTCTATTTTGTTTTGTTTTGAAATTTTTGCTGTTGATGCTGGGGTGAGATGATATCCCATTGTTGTTTTGATTTGCATTTCTCTAATGGTAATGATCAGAAGCATTTCTTTGTTTCTTGTGTCTTCTTTGGTAAAGTTTCTGTTCATATTCTCTGCTCATTTTTCAATGGATTATTGGTGGTTCAATAGTTAAAGTATTGACATTTTCTCAAAATTTTAGTGATTAGTCCCTTGTTTGATAGGTCATTGCCAAATTTGTTTTCCCAGACTGTGGGTTCTCTTTTTACTCTCCCAGTGCTGTTGATGTGCATTGTTGTTAGGTGCCTTTGAGTCAGTTCTGACTCAGAGTGTTCCTTTGTACACAGAACAAAACAGTGCCCAGCCCTGCGCCCTCCTCACAATCATTGCTGTGTATGAGCCCATTGCTATGCCACTGTGTCAATCCACTTCATTGTGAGTCTTCCTAATTTTTGCTGACTCTCTACTTTACGAAGTATGACATCGTTCTTCCAAGACTGGTTCATCCTGATAATATACCAAAGTACGTGAGATGATGTCTTACCCTCTTCGTTCCTAATGAACATTCAGGTCTTGATTTTCCCATGGCAGATTAATTTGTTCTTCTGGAAGTCCATTTGATGTATGTGAATGTCTAATTTTTACATGGTCATTTAATTTGTCTTCTGTTGTTTGTGTGTTTGTAAGTGTGTTTAATAGTGTATTTGTACCATGTGTTAGGGTGCCTAAGTTTGTCCCTATTTTTGCTTTGATGGTTTTTATAGTTTTAGGTTTTACATTTAGGTTTTGATTCATCTTGAATTCAATTTAACATACGATATGAGATTGAGGTCTGCTTCATTTTTCTGCAAACAGATATCCACTTTTGCCAGCATAGCTTTTTAAAGAGACCCTTTATTCCCCCATTTAACGAGTGTTGGCTCTTTATCAAAGGTCAGTAGCTGTAGATAGATTTATGTCTGAGTTTTCAATTTTGTTGCACTGGTCTGTGTGTCTGTCTGTTATTGTAACCGTATAGGCTGTAGAGTAGATTTTGAGATCTGGAAGGGTGAGGCCTTCAGCTTTGTTTTTCCAGGGTCTCTTTCCTTTCCATGTAAAGTTGATGATTAGTTTTTCCATCTCTTAAAAGAAAAATGATGGAATATGGATCAGAATTGAATTATATCAGGAGATCACTTTGGGGTGGCATTATAAATGATATTACTTTTTTGATTTCCTTTTCAGAGTTCTCATTGTTGTTATTGTTGGTAGATGCTTTGAGTCGGTTCCAACTCACAGTGACCCTGTGCATAAAAGAACGAAACACTGTCCGGTCCTGCACCATCCTCACTATTGTTTAAGTTGAGCCCATCGCAGCTGCCACTGTATCAATCCATCTCCTTGGGGTCATTCTCTTTTTTACTGACCTTCCACTTTACCAAGCATGACGTCCTTCTCCTGGAACTGGTTCCTCCTGATAACATCCCAGAAGTGTGGGAGATAAAGTCTTGCCATCCTGGCTTCTAATGAGCATTCTGGCTGTACTTCTCCCAAGATTGATTTGTTTGTTTTTCTGTAAGTCCATGGTACTTTTAATCATCTTCTCCAACACTGTAATACAAATGCATCAATTCTTCTATAGTCTTCCTTATTTATTGTCCAACTTTCACATGCATATGAGGTTACTGAAAATACCAGAACTTGAGTCAGGTGTACCTTAGTCCTCAAACTGGTATCTTTGCTCTTGAACATTTTAAAGAGGTCTTTTGCAGCAGATTTACCTAATGCAATATGTCATTTGTTTTCCTGATTGCTCTTTCCATGAATATTGATTCGTCTTTTCTCCATTTGTTGTGATGTTATTTATTGGTCCACTTGTGAGGATTTTTGTTTTCTTTACACTATGGTGTAATCCATACTAAAGACTGTAGTCATTGATCTTCATCAATCTTTTAAGTCCTCTTCACTTTCAGCAAGCAAGGTTGTATCATCTGCATATCGCAGGTTGTTAAGGAGTCTCCCTCTAATCCTGATGCCATTTTCTTCTCCATATAATCCAGAATCTTTTAGTATTTGCTCAGCATATATGTTGCATAAGTATGGTGAAAGGATACAACCCTGGCACACAAATTTCCTGATGTTAAACCATTCAGTATTCTCTCATTCTATTGGCCTATTTACAAATTCCTTATGAGCACAATTAAGTGTTCAGGAATACCTAGTCTTCACAATGTTATCCATAGTTTATCATGATACACACAGTTGAAAGCTTTGAATAGTCAATAAAGCACAGGTAAAAACATCTTCTAATGTTCTCTGCTTTCAGCCAAGACTTATCTGACATCAGCAATGATATCCCTAGTTCCATGGCCTCTTCTAAAGTCAACTTGACCCTTAAACAATCAATAAATAAAGAGGATTCAGATGCAGACAGTGCAGACCCGGTCAGGAGGCCAAGCCCCTGTGGTTGTTGACCGTCCAAACCATAGGCTCTGAGGATCAGACTCTAGCCACCTAGTAGACATAGCAAACTGTCCCTCATCTGATTATTCAGTAATGCTTGTTAGTAATCTCATACATGAGCCCTGGATATCCATAGACAAATGTAAAAATCTTCCCTAAAAGCCGAGACTGTAAATTCCAAAAAGCCAAGTCCACCCCCATCCAAAAAAAAAAAAAAAAAAAAGCTAAAGAGGATAGAGAGAAACACTGTAAACTGATGATATATGGTGGGGATAATAATCAATGTAACGAAACAAGCTATATGAATGGTTGAATGTGAAGCTGATGATGTGCCCTGTAAACTTTCACTCAATGCAAAATAAAAACATTTAATTAAAAAAAAATAAAAATAAAAAAATAAAGTCAACTTGAATTTCTGGCAGTTTTCTGGCGCTGTACTGTTGCAACCATTTTTTAAAATTAACTTAAGCAAATTTTACTTGCATGTGATACTAATGATATTGGTTGATGCTTTTTGCATTCTTTCGGGTCACCTATCTTTGGGTTGAGCATAAATATGGATCTCTTCCAATCAGTTGACCAGAGAGTGGCTTCCAACTTTCTTGGCATGGATAAATGAGTACCTTCAGTTCTGCATCAATTTGTTGAAAGATTTTCATTTTTATTCCATCAATTCTAGAAGGCTTGTTTTTCACCCATGCTTTCAGCTTGGACATCTTTCTTTAGTACCATTGAGTCTTGATCATACGCAACCTGTTGAAATGGATGACCATTGACCATTTCATTTTGGTACAGTGTATCTGTGTATTCCTTCCATCTTCAGTTGATGCTTTTTGCATCACTCAATATTTTGCTCATGGAGTTCTTCAATATGACAAGTCGAGGCTTGAATTGTTTCCTCAGTTCTTTCATCCTAAGAAATGTTGAGTGTGCTCTTATTTCCCTTTTAGTTTTCTAAGTCCAGGTATTTGCAAATTTCATTATGATGCTTAACTTTGTCTTCTTAAAGTACCTTTGGAAAATTTCTGTTCAGCTCTTTTGCTTCCTTGTTTCTTTCATTCACTTTAGCTTCTCTACATTCAAGAGCAAGTTTCAGAGTCTTTTCTGATATTTATTTTGATCTTTTTCTTTCTTTTCTTTTCAATGACCATTTGCTTTTTTCATGTATGATGTTCTTGATGTCATCCCATAACTTTTCTGGTCTTTGGTTATTAGTGGCTAATGTATGAAATCTGTTCTTGATATGGTCTCTAAATTTAGGTGGGCTATAGTCAAGGGAATATTTTGGCACTTGTGGACTTATTTTAATTTTCTTCAGCTTCAGCTTGAAGTTGCATATGAGCAAAGAATCTGATTGATTTTTGTATGCTGATCTTGTACCCAGCCACTTTGTTGAAACCTTCAATTATTTCCAGTAATTTTATTGCTGAGTTTTGTTGTTGTTGTTGTTGTTGTTTTATTTTTTAAAAGTTCACTGAAAAATGGAACAGAAAGATAATGGAATTTTTCTATGAAAATTTTTAATATCCCTGGTATGTCAAGGACCGTATCATCTGCAAATACGGATCATTTTACTTCTTCATTGCCTTTTTCTCTTTCTTGCCTTATTGCTCTGGATAAGACTTCAAGTGCAACATTTAATGGGAACCTCAATTAAGGGTATCCTTACTTGGTTCCTTTTTACAGGAGGAATGCTTTCAGTTTCTTTCCATTGAGACTACTATTGGTTTGATATATATATATATATATATCTTTAACTATATTGGGATATTACCCTTCTATCCTATTTTGTGGACCATTTTTATCAGAAATAGGTGTTGGATTCTGTCAAAATGCCTTTCCTGCATTGATCAATATGATCATGTGGTTGTTTTCCTATGTTTTATTCATGTGGTAGATTACATTAATTGTTTTTCTAATGCTGAACCATTCTTGCATACCTGCTATGAATCCTACTTGGTTATGATGTTTTTTTTTTAACATTTTTTTTTAAATGATTTTGTTGAAAATTTTTTGTTTATGCTAATGAAGAATGTTACTCTAAAAGTTTCTTTTTTAGCTAACTCTTAGCCTAGTTTTTGTATCAGAGCTATGCTCATTTCATAAACTGAATTCAGGAATATTACATCCTTTTCTACACTCTAGAATAATTTGAGTTGAATTCATGTCAGCTCTTCCTTAACTGTGTGTTAGATGTTAGAATTTGACAGCGAAACCATCTGTGCTAGGATTTGTTTGTTTGTTTGTTTGTTTGTTTGTTTGTTTGTTTGTTTGTTTTGGTTGGGAGTTTTTTGCTTTTATTTTATGAGCCATTCAATTTCTTCTTGTGCTATGTGTCTGTTCAGGTTTTCTACCTCAGTCAATGTTGATAGGCTGGTAGTGTGTTTCTAGAAATTCATCCATTTCTTCTAGGTTTTCAAATTTGTTGAAATACTTTTTCATAGTATTCTGTTATAATCCTCTTAATTTCCATTGATTCTGTTGTGATGTCACCCACTTTATTTCTTATTCATGTGATTTGCATCTTCTTCTTTTCCTTTGTTAGATTTAGCAGTGTTTTGTTGATTTTATTAGTCTTACAAAGAACTAACATTTAGTTTTGTTTCTACTGTTTTTCTGTTTTCTGTTTCATTTGTATCTTCTCCACCTTTAATGTTTATGTTTTTTTCCTCTGGTGCCTGTAGGCTTATTTTGCTGTTCTTTTTCTAATTGTTGGAGATGTTGGTTTAACGTGTTTATTCTGGTGTTTTCTTCTTCTTTTTATCAGAATCCCATTCTCCTTCCCATACCTTTTAAACCTGTCAGAGTATCTACATATCCACTTGTAGATTGTTGCTACTGCAGGGTTGTGTACATAATAATATGTACTTCTGTTACCTGACTTTTCTACCCCATCAGTATCTTCCTTTGCCTTCATTTTTTACTGACTCGTTCCTATTATAATAGTAGCACCAAATCTTTCTTCTTTTTTGACATTTTTCTGTTTTCCTATTAATTGTTACAAAGGTTTTGGTACGTTATGCTTTCACTTCAATTTGATTCAAATAATTTTTATTTCATTTAAATTTTTTTCTATTATCCAGTAGCTTTTAAGCAAGATGCTATTCAGTTTCCATATATTTGATTCTGTTTCTTCAATCTGCCTATGGTTGACTTTTAAGTTTTTATCATTGTGAGATGAGAAGATGATTTGTAGTATTTCAGTGTTTTAAATTATATTAAGGCTTGCTTTGTGGCCTAAGATACCGTCTCTTCTGGAAAATGTTCCATGTGCACTGGAAACGAATATATATTGTTATTATTTTGGGTGCAGTATTGCATGGCGGCTGTGTCCCATGGAGTCCGGGTTTCGTGGCTGTAAATCTTTACGGGAGCAGAACGCCTCATCTTTCTCCCAAGGAACAGCTAGTAGTTTCAAACTGCTGACCTTGCGGTTTGCAGCCCAGGTATGTATTGTATATATGTCTAAAAAGTCAAGTTGGTTGATAATGGTGTTCAGTCCTTCTGCCTTTTTAAACTTTCTAGTTCTGTTCTACTTGAGAGTAATAATCTCCTATTTGGCAGTTCTCCTACTTGTGGGAATGCTTTGCTGAACTGCAAATTTTGTTTGAACCACCAGGTCAGCAGTTCAATCTCACCAGCTGCTCCTTGGAAACCCTATACAGGGTTACTATGGGTCAGAACTGACCTAAAAACACTTAACAACAACAACAACATAGGCTTTCCAAAGCTGCACATCTTTGCAGTAGCAGAAAGCCTCATCTTTTGGAGTCCTTGTATGGCGCTATGGGTTAATGTTCTGGACTGCAAGGTTAGTTTGAACCCCAAGATCTGTGGCTCAAGCTCACCAGCCACTCCTTAAACACGCTATACAGGGTCACTGTGAGTCAGAACTGACGCAATGGCACTTAACAACAACAACAACTTGGCAGTTCAAACCCAACAGCTGGTCCTTGGAAACCCTATACAGTGTTGCTATGAGTCAGAACTGACTCAACGGCACTTAACAACAACTATTATTGTGAAGTTGTCTATTTCTCTTCAAATTCTATTATTTTGATTTATGTATCTTGAATCTCTTTCATTGGATGCTTAGATATTTATTATGACACTTTAATCACATCCTTCTTTGACTCGTAAGCTGATTTTTACCTTAAAGTCAATTTTGTCAGAAATTAGTATTGCCACTCATGCTCTTTTTTATTGCCATTTGCTTGCTATATTTTTTCAGCCTTTGATTTTTAGTCTATTTTGTCTTTGTGGCTAAGATGTGACTCTTGTAGACATAATATTGATGGATTCTGTTTCCTTACACATTCTACTATGCTCTGTCTCTTGAGTGGCTCATTTAATCCATTTACATTCAGTGTAATTATTGATAGGCATGAATTTATTATAATTTTGCTGTATGTCCTTTTCTGGTACTGATGGTTTCTTTATTCCAAATGATGTTCTGTGTTGAGTTTGTTTGTGGGTTTTCTTATTAACTCCTTCATTGCTGATGTCTTAGTATTTACTAAATTTTTATAATTTTCCCTTTTTAAATTTTGGTAAGTTTTATTAATTTTCTTTGAGGAGACTCTGGACTTCATATTCTTCTCTAGTTTAAAATTCTTTGTTCTATCTTGAAATCATCTTGGTGTCCTCTCCTTTTGGAAGTTCTGTAACTACACTATTTATTCCTTCTTATCTGGTAGTGTAGTGGTTACGAATCGGGCTGCGAACCTTAAGGTCAGCGGTTCAAAACTACCAGCTGCTCCGCGGGAGAAAGATGAGGCTTTCTACTCCCGTAAGGATTCACACCCTCGGAAACCCTGTACAGGGTCGCTATGGGTCGGAACCGACGCGATGGCACTTAACAACAACAACAACAACAATTACTTTGTTTACAAATTGACACCTCTGGTTTCCTATTTTCTGTCTTGGATACTTCTATGTCAGAGTTTGCTTCTGGGTGATATTGTGAGAATGCACTTTTCTGTTCACCAGCTACCCATGTGAGCACTTCTGAGGTCCTGGGTCACAAGAGCTGATTATCAGATTGCTGTCCCAGTTGGAACACTGTTTGCAAAAGTTCAAAATGGCCACACTGGGTCAGGTCAGCTGACAATCCACAGTTCTGTTTGTTTCTTTGTTATTTTCGTACAACTTCTTTCCTAATTGGTGTTCAATCTTTTTCTTTATTCTTTCCCCTGAAGTTCAGAGTTCCACAATTATCATCCATATCCGCTTTATTCGATCCCCTGTGTCTTTGTTGTATATGGTCTAGGTAGATTATATGCCAAATTCACCACCTTGCTGGAAGTCCCCTGTCTGTGACTCTTACAAAAGGACTTTGCACCTCCTTCCATCTAGAATGGAGCTTGGTTTTTAACCTTACGAAGTTAGATTGATCTGGTGACTTACTTTAACCAATTTTAAAAAATTATGAGACTGACATTGTGCCAGGTCCAAGTTTAGTCCTCAGGAGACTTTTCATACTCCCATTCTTTCTCTAGGAAACTTGCCATGTGAACAAGTCTGAGCTAACCTGCTGGGTGATGAGATACACATGGAGCATCCTTGTTGAGACCCTTTTAGACGATTCAGTTCCCAGCTGACCATAAGTACATGGATGAGCCTGGCTTCAAGCAGCCTGGCCAAGTCCAGTCCTGAAGAGTTTGCCTAGCCAATCAATGAAATAATGATAATGGTTGTTGTTTAAAGCTACTACAATGGGATTCATTTGTTTCCTTACAGCAGTAATGGATATTCTGCCTTACAGCAAGGACTGCATCTGAACTTCCCTTACAAGTGAAAGGTCCTTAAATTTGAGTGTCCATGTTAGGTCCTGAAAGAATTATACTGTGAGTACATATTCTCAGGAGTAATGGGACTCTAGGAATAGCAGCATAATGTAGTCCAAAGGGTGCTCCTTTGGAAAAAAGGAAACCTAAATCTTCACTCTGGGTATGCCACCAGCTGACCATACCTGCCCAAGTCACTTGTCTTCTCTGGGCCTTTAGTCCTTTATATATAAAAAGAATTCATTGAGCTAGTATGTTGTGTCCCTCAGGCTCTGGTCCTAGATCCTCCATCTCTGCTCATTTCCTTTATAAAGGAAGACTGGATAGTTCATGTTTGGGTTTGGGTTTCTGTTTGTTTGTTGTTTGTTTCCATCTTACAGAGTAATTCAGAAAGATAGAGCAATATTTCCTCTGTGGCAACTCTGCCTTCACTGGACCTTTGCAGAATTTGAGTGTCTCTGGAACAGGAACACACACCTTGAGATGCTGGTTTTGTGATTAAAAATATATACATATATATATATATATATATATATTATCAACATATGTGAACATAAAGATTTTCAGCCAGTCTTAGAAGTTGGGATGGAACTGATTAATGTGATACCAGGATACAATCTTTAACACAACATCTCCCAAAAAGACTCCAAGTATTCTATTAGAAGGTATAGCCTGCTCCCCATCATCTTTTCCCTGAAGTTCCCTATGGAAGTTAATAAACTTGACTTACAAGTGGGATTGAGTTTGTTGTTGTTGTTTTTGTTGTTAGGTGTCATCAAATTGGTACCAACTCATAGTGACCCTATGCACAACAGAATGAAACACTGCTGGGTCCTAGGCCAACCTCACAATTGTTGCCACACTCGAGCCCATTAATGCTGCCATTTTCCAAATCCATCTCACTGGGGGTCTTCCTCTTTTTCTCTGACCCTCCACCTTACCAAACATGAGATCCTTCTCCAGGGATTGAGTTTGCCTGACCTAAAAAGATCCAGGACCAACCCACAAACATATGTGCCCACCCTGCTTAGATGGTAAGATTGTTTAGGGGCTCTTTGGATAGTTCTACCATAAACTATAGTATTAGTGTAAATGTTGAGAGGGATAAACTTCTATGGACAGTTATGCTGTTAGGGATAAATTTTAATCCCCAACAATTTAACTGTAATTTGTTCCTAAAAGGAACAAAGGAGTTCCAGGTTAGCAACTGAAATGTAGGATCTTGCCAGTGATGCAGGAAACTGCATTCTGAGTAGACTGTAAGACCAAAGTCAGCATTACCGTAGTATTGTTGCTAAGTGCCATTGAGTCAGTTCTGACTCACAGAGACCGTGTATAGGGTTTCCAAGGACCAGCTGGTGAGTTTGAACCACCAACCTTGCAGTTCAAACTTACTTTGCAGTCCAGTGCTTATCATAGAGCACTACAGCAGGACTCCAAATATCACTTTTCTGTAGTCATCAGGATTCAAACCTATGTGGGGAGACTCCAATGGATTTTGAGTCCATTGCATTAACCAGGAGACACCAAAATCAAGTCTAACAGAGAGCTATAAGTCCAAAGTCCAAGGAAAATCAGGGTCAAGAACAACGGGCAGTGGGAATCCAGCACATGAGAGAGGGTAAAGCAAGCAGGGAACATTTTGCTTGAAGTGTTTAAGGACAATATGCATACTGACTCATTCAGGACTATTTTATTGAAAATTAAGTAAATCTAAGTCCAAAATGACTTAATTCAAAAGAGAGTTTAGTAGATTACAAAACTGAAAAGTTTGGTGTGGGATGTCTTTCAGTCATGGAGTTGGAGCAGGACCCAGTTTTCTCTGTTTCTTGGTTTATCTTTGCTTTCCTCCATGTTTTGGCTTTGGCACATTCTCTAATCATGGCCACAGTAGGCTGCAGCTGCACCAGACCTTTCATCCTCTACAATCTATGGCCTGCAGAAAGAGAGACTTCTCTGTCTCTCAAGGGTTTACAAGTCCTGACTCTGATTCTTGTTAACCCAGTTAGGCCACCTGAACTGACTTTGATCCTTGAACTAATTCTATTGATTTTTTTTTAAGGTTTTATTGTGAATTATGTGATAGTTTACATGGGAGAACATTAGCTTTACATTCATCCTATCATATATCGTTTCATTGCCATGGTTACAATCCCCTCCATGCGTCATCAACCAACCACAGGGTATACCCTGCAAGTCTGCTCCCGGTCGTCAGCACAGAGTCCCTCTCCCTCTCTGGGTCTAAAGTCCCCACCACTCCATCTCTCCACGTTATCGTCTCTGCCTCCATCTCTGACATCACTGCTTCTCTGGGTAGGGTCCCACTCTCTGCTTTTCTCACTTGAGGTTCCCAGGGACCTCTGCTCCTAGACTGCAAAATCAATTACTTCCCTCCTTTTCCTACAAAATGTCTACCTTTACATTTCCAGCCCTCACAGTCAGTCCTGATAACAATTATTCACTATTGTATCACAAGAGATCTATCTGTATGGCCATTTATCAGTCCCACCCAGAAAGATTGGATACTACTCAGTGCTGCACCATCTGGATCTAGGCTACCTCTTGAAAGCTTGTATGCCAGTCACTTCTTGCCTTTGTAACCTCCCCCATTTTGGGTAGCCAGTGTACAAGTTGCCCATCCCTGACTACTCTGTGTATGGAGGGGGTGGGAATGATCCTCTCTGTAAAAATTTCTTCCCTCTTTTGAGCTACTGCATCCATAGGCATAGGTCAAGTTCATCAAATTCTATCAGATAACTCTTTTTTAACTCTTCTTTCTTCTTCTAGTTGAGTTCTGATCATCCAGTCATTTAAGCCAGGTCAAGTGGGTGTTATCTGCAAGTGTGGGTGTTCTTATGTGTATGCCCTCTCTTCTTATCAGCTGGATGCTTCACTCTCTACTCTAGTTCTCTGTGGCTATGTCACTGACTCTGGGCCCAAGAGTCCCCAGGTCTTTCCACACTGCTGGCCAACCAAGTCTCAACATGGGTTCATAGGAATCTATTGAACATTGTAGGGCTTAGCTTGCAGCTTCATTGCTGTTTTTCCCTCACGTCTCCTTATCGGTGATGAACATGGTCACCAATCAGAGCGTGTATTCCCATTGAGTCTTAGTCTTGGAAGGGGGGTTGCCCTGAGGGGACTCGGTCACTTGGCTTGATGTCTTCTGGGGAGCAACTTGCTTGTTCTTGGAGAAATCAGTCAGACTGCCTTTATTGTTTTGTATTTTTCCTGTCGGTCTTTCCATCAAGAAGTACCTTCTGTTCTTCTAGGCACTCCAAGCTGGTCTGCTTGTCCGGCCTGCTTGTCCTTTCAAGTGGAAATTTCCCATCTCAGAAGATTCTGGATGGGGTTGAGGATTCCACCTATGGTCTTATGTAATACAGAGGCTCTGAAGGAAGCCTCCTTCATTTGGCACATTGAAGCCCCATTTTTGGTATTCCAGTCATTTACACCACTACTCATCTGTCAGTTTGTCGTTCTGTGGTGACTTGTGAGGTTGCTGTGACTCTGAAAGCTATGCCACCAGTATGTTAAATACTAGCAGGGTCACCCATGGTGGACAGGTTTCAGATGCGCTTCCAGACGAAGAAAGACTAGGAAGAAGAAGTGATGAACTACTTCCAAATATTTAGTCATTGAAAACCTTATGAATAGCAGAAAAACACTGTCAGATATAGTGCTGGAATATGAGCCCCTCAGGTTGCAAGGCACTCAAAATGCGACTGGGGAAGAGCTGTCTCCTCAAAGCAGAGTTAATCATGATGACGTGAATGGAGTAAAGACTGTGGAAGAAAAGCCTGTGAGACCTTCATTTGCTTATGAGACACAACTCAAAATGAAGAACAACAACTGCAAACATCCACTGAAATTTGGAACACGGAATGTACGAAGTATGAATCTGGAAATATTGGAAGTTGTCAAAAATGAAATGGAACACATAAACATCAACATCTTAGGCATTAGTGAGCTGAAATGGACTGGTATTGGCCATTTTGAATCTGATGACCACATAGTTTGCTATGCCAGAAATGACAAATTGAAGAGGAATGGTGTTACATTCATTGTCCAAAAGAGCATATCCAGATCAGTCATGAGGTCTGTGATAGGAAAATATCCATGTGCAGTTAATACCACCATTATTTTTAATTTATGCACCAATCACTAAAGCCAGTGAGGACAAAATAGAAGAATTTTACCAAATTCTTCAATCTGAAATTGATCAAACATACAATCGGGATAAGCAAAGCACTGCTTAAGAATAAGAATAAGGTTGGAAACCTCTCACTTCCTAGCTTCAAAATTTACTACATGGCTACAGTGGTCAAAACAGCTTGGTACTGGTATAATGAGAGATACACAGATCAATGAAACAGAATTGAGAATCCAGAAATTAAACCATCTACATACAGCCAACTGATTTTTGACAAAACACCTAAATATATCGTATGGGGAAGAGATAATCTCTTCAACAGATGTTGTTGGCAGAACTGGAAAGTGATATGCAAAAGACTGAAACAAGACCTTCACCTCACACCTTATACAAAAGCCAACTCAACATGGATTAAAGACCTAAATATGAATTCCAGAATTATGAAGGCCATCAATGAAAAAATAGGAGCAAATG
The DNA here is from genome assembly GCF_000296735.1 of Chrysochloris asiatica. Taxonomy (NCBI): domain Eukaryota; kingdom Metazoa; phylum Chordata; class Mammalia; order Afrosoricida; family Chrysochloridae; genus Chrysochloris; species Chrysochloris asiatica. Next base: position 190,889 of record NW_006408624.1, on the reverse strand, counting down.
TGAGGACTCTAATTCAGGGAATACAGACTACCAAACATTTTGAAAACTACACAAACAAAAGTAGGCAAAATAGATGAGTGGGACATACTAAAACTTAAATACTTATGTGCATCAAAAGACTTCACCAGAAGAGTAAAAAGGGAGCCCACAGAGTGAGAAAAAAATCTTTTG